>NW_022196904.1:179653693-179674113 GCF_008632895.1 Mastomys coucha | reverse complement strand
TATCCAACAGTACTCGAGTAACCACGAACTGGAGATTAGATAGCCTAGGAACCTAGGGTAAACCAATAACACTAGTCTCAAAACTGAAAAATAAAAAAAATGTAGTGATAAAATGACCCCTAATGATATTTGCCTCATATATACTCATAGATCAGTGCCTTGTCCAGCCATTACTGGAGACGCTTGCTCCTGCAGCAGATGAGACCCACAGTTAGACATTATGCAGAGAGTGGGAGACTCTGGAACACTCAGCTCTAAGTAGGATGTTTCCATCAAAGCTCTCCCCTGAGAGCTCAAGGAACCCCTCAGAAGTGGAGACAGAAAGGGCATAAGAGCCAGAGGAAATGGAGGGCACCAAGAAAACAAGGCTCTCTTAATCAACATGAGCAAAGCTTCTATGAACTCCCAGAGACTGAAGTGGCAATGCACAGGGCTACAAAGGTCTGCACAAAATCCTCTGCATACATACTATGGCTTCCAATTTAGTGATTTTATGGGATTCCTTGGTGTACCAACAACTGGGTCTCTGATTCTTGTGCCTTCTCTTGGGCTCTTTTCCTTCTGTTGGATTGTCTTATCCAGCCTCTAAAGTGGAAACTCAAGGGTTCTTTGGAAAGGCAGTCAGATAGTATTTTGCTGGGGCAAACACATGAAGGAATGTTCTGTAAAAGTGAACACAGGTGAAAGACTAAGGCAGACTCTGAAGGAATGTTTCGCTGAAGCAGACACAGGAGAGGGGATGTTCTGCTAAAGCGAGTACGTGAAAGGACACATGACAAAGGATTCTTTGCTAACAACATGAATGCTTGGTCCACCTTACATTGCGTAGTTGAGCTCCATTTGTTGGGACTCTGTAGGCTGATCAGATGCACATGCTGAGGCAAGGCACATGGAGGACATGTGATGTTTGGAGGGTATAAATAGGACTTGATGGAGTGATGGAGAAAGAACTTGGCTCACTGGTGTGCAAGGCTTGTGGGTCCCAAATCTTCACTGATCTTCACTTTCCTGAGAGAGGCAGAGCTGAAAAGTTTCCCTGGTGCTCCTGCTGGTCCTTCCTGCTGACCTGAACTGAGGCTGAGACCTGGCTGTCTCTGCTAGGTTGTGTCGCCGTGTTGCTAACCTGACTCTGCCAAACTGGACTGCTGGTGTATCAGTGAAGTGTTTGTGAGTGCATTGAGCTGCTGCTGCCTTCTGACCTGTGACCTGAACTGCTGATTTCCAGATATCACAGATAGGAGTTGCTCCAAGGAACTTTTCTTAATAGGTCCACTCCCCCGCTATCCTTTCTTTTCCATTACCTCTGGTGGGTGGTGGTCTACAAAGGCAGTTAAGGCATTTAAGAACCATCATTAAAAATGGGTTTTGAAAAAATTAAAGCTACAAACCTCAATGTAATTTTTTTATTTTATCTTATTATATTTTACTTTGTCATAATTAAAATGGATGGATGGATGAATGGGTGGATGGATCGATCGATCGAAACATAGCAATTGGGATGAAGTTTAACAATTGAACATTCTGGGAGAATAAACATCTGTTTTCTCCAATGGAGTGACACTGGATTTATCTCCCAATCTAGGGCCAGCCTCATGTTCAGGTGTAGTTGACCAGGATCTAATGGACTCCCCAGTTTTTTGTGTGCATTTTTATTTGATTGCAGTTTGGTGTTTTGTTTTGGTTTTTTTAGTTTTAGGTTTTGTTTCATTTTGTTTTCTTGGTGTTGGGTTGTTTGTTGTTTCTTTGCTTTTCAAGACATGGTTTCTCTGTAGCCCTGGCTGTCCTGGCTCTTGCCTCTGCCTCCCCAGTGCTGGGGATTAAAAGCAAGAGCTGCCACTACCACCAGGCTTGGCATTTTGGTTTGGTTTGTTTGTTTGTTTGTTTGTTTGTTTTTAAATAAAAAGACAATTTGTGGAAAGACTATGTTCCATTGAAATTTAATTTTTTTCTAAATGATAAGAAAAAGCAATAGCCACTTCTGTTAATAATGAGTTAGCAATGGAAAACAAGAGAGAAACCCTGCTGAATACACACACCTCTTATTGGCAGGACTGAAGGTTGACTATATAAAAAACCAACAGTGAGGAGGGAACTGGAAGAGTCTACCTCCAGTAGAAAGACAAGGCCTTAAGTGGAGCAACAGGGTTGGTTACCAAACCACTTTCAAATTTTCTGACCCAGAAGTGTTTCCATCTAAAAGAACTGCAGGAACAAAAATAGAGAAGAGACTGAAGGAAAGGCAGTCAGTCCAATGATGGGTCCAACTTGGGATTCATCTCATGGGTGTGGGTTGGGAGACCATTACTAATGTTATGACGTGCTTCCAGACAGAAGCCTAGCATGGCTGTCCTCTGAGAGGCTCTACCAGCAGCTGCTGAGACTGATACAGATACTTACACTCAACCATTGGACTGAAGTTAGGGACCCCTATCGTTGAATTAGGAGAAGGATTGAAGAAGCTGAAGGAGAGGGTGAACCCATAGGAAGACCAGCAGTCTCAACTAACCCAAACCTTAGGGAGCTCGAAGACACTGGGCCACCAACCACGAGCAGACTCAGACTGGTCAAAGTCCCCGAATATATGTAGTAGGGAACTGCCTGGTCTGGCCTCAGTGGGCGAAAATGTGCCTGATCCTGGAGAGACTTGAGGCCCCAAGGAATGTGGAGGCTTGTTGGGGGTAGGCACACTTTTGGAGGAAAGGGGAAGGAGGAATGGGATGAGGAACTGTGGGAGGGGGCACCAGGAGGGGGCAATGGCCGGCATGTAAAAACAAACATACAAACAAGGACTGTTTAGATGTATGCCGTATTGTTTCATTCAACAAAATTTGTCAGACAGGCAAAAATCCCCTCTGTCAAAGGAGAGAAACTGCAGATGAAGGAAAGACAAGCCTACTGCATTTTTACTCAGATTAATGGGATTTCTTTGCTTGGCTATACTCACAATAAGCTCCCTTAACTCTGTGAACTTCACCTGGGCAGTGCATTCACTTTGTAATGGAAATCAACTGTCTAACTGTATTTACATTATGATAATAACCCAACAAACTTGTTTAATATCAGAAGTCTTACTGGAACAGATGAATAGTTTCAGCATGATATCCAGGGGACAGAAATTCAATTAAAACCTGCAAGTAGTGTGGAAAGAAGTGGTTATTGCTCAACACATACCACGGGGCCCTCCGCTGAAGCACAGCTATTAGCCGAACTGGTTGAGAAATCCTGTTTTCCTTTATGGCAATCTGTTAGCTTGTATAAAGTTAAATTAATAAAAGCACCAAGCTGCCTCTGTGGTGAGAGAGCAGAATGAGGCCAAAGGCTAGTTGCATATTTTATAATTATGGATTAAGTGCATTATGCCAAGCAAATTAAAGATATGCCACAATTATAATAAAAATGAGAGACGGCACATCTCCAAGCAGGGACTGTGTGACTGTCGCATCTGAAGGAATCGGTGCTCTACCTAACACAGGCAATTGTTTCCCCCATCAAAAACAGGGGAGGAAATTACCTGCCATACGCACATTCCTTCCGTAGGTAGAACAGCTCTTGCAAAGACCGTTGTCTGAAAGCTAAATTGAGCTCTTGACTGCCTGCACTGTGCTCAGAATGGACTCCAGAGCTCAAGAGCTGCTCCACGGCCCTAAGGGGAATGCTTCAGAGCACAGAGGCTGCCAAGCCCATTCAGGAAGGGAAGGGCTCCAGCCAGGAGGAATCTCATCCGAGCTCTAAGGAAACCCAGGGTTTTTATCCCACCCACTGATGCAAAGGAGAGTTCGTCCTCAGTGAGGAAATCCTCAGTCTGCCCCTCCTCCTGCCTTCTGCACTGAGAGCCTTTGCTGTGGTTTCCTGATAGCTTTTGCAAACAAGAAACAAAAGTCCTTTGTGTGAAAATGGCTGACACTTTGGCATGCCCTGCTCTCTGCTGTAGAACAGGGCAGACCTTCTTTATATCTCCCCTTGTCCTTTCTTAATACATTTGTTAGAAACAAGTATCTCTTGCTATCTCTCTGTGTCTCTGTCTCTGGGGGGGTGGCAGGCATGCCCACACATATGCACATGATTATAGATCATGTTCTGCAAATGGAATATCCGTCTTTCCAGCCATAAGCTTTCGCGCATAGCAAATGATGATACTCTCAGCACATAAGACAATTTTCCTTCTGCCAAATTTTCAGCATATTGTACTTTTCAGAAAACAAACTTTTCAACCCATATTGTTTGTAGCAGTGCGTAGGAGTGGGCATGTGCATCCACATTTGGGCAAGCACACATGCATGAGGAAATGAAGCCAGAGAGGAGAAGCTCATCAGAATCCACATACCTTATGCCATCCTTTCTCTTCCTGTTGCTGGGAGAATACAATCTGACAAAAGCAACGTCAAGGCAAAGGGGTCTATTCTGGCTCACAGCTCAGGAGTTCAGCCCATCTTGGGAGGGAAGGTAATGTGCTGGGACCTTGAACTATCTAGCCACATCAAAAAGTGGAGAACTATTCATACCCTCTGCTCTCAGCTCCATCTCTCCATCCTTGTAGTCCAGGAGTCCCTTTCACAGCCGGATGACACTGTAAACAGTAGGCAGGTCTACTCACCCATATTAATGTAATGAAGGAACCCCCCCACAGGCATGCCCAAAGGCTTGTTTCCTGGGTGATTGATTCTCGATTCTTCCAACAGTTAACACTAAACATCATAGCTTGAAAGAGGGTGTTAGTGAAAGTAGCTCCTTCCTTTCTTCCTTCCTTCCTTCTTTATCTCCATCCTCTATCTTAGGGTTTCCTACATTATGACTGTGGAATAGTTGCATCAAAATCTCTTAAGATATTTGCAAAAAGGGGGAAGAGGAGCAGAAAGAGGAGAAAGAAGTAGAAAGGGGCAGAAGGTATGACAGCCTGTTCTAGGCTCTCAGAACCAGAGTCCTGGGGATCTGAAGGATGGGACTCAGAACAGAAGCTAAGGATTATCATCCACTGAAGTCAGGTAATCCTGATGCACATTCATGCTAACACAAAACCCTCTTATCTCCTCCCCTTCCTCAAAGATCTCAGCAGGCAGATTCTCAGGGGCACCTCACTGGAAAATCCCTCCAGTTTCGTTTCTGACAATGAGCCAAACCCCTCAAGAAGGAAGAACAATAGCCAAAAGTCAAGGGTCACTGGAGAGTTGGTAATGGTACCTTCGTTGATGAATTTAGAGATCTTTAGAGGGACAACTATCATAAGCTTCATGAGACAGTTACAACTACACTAATATTATTGTCTTGGGCACAGAGTTTTGGAATAGGATTTGGTTGACAGGCTGTAAAGTTTGTGTGCTTCACCCAACCGAGCTGATGAGTGCTGAGTTATGCTTAGAATCCATGGGCATAGTAAGAAAAGGAACTAGAGAAGGACCACCTCACCTAAAGGACTCTCAAAAGTTGCAGGGGGTAAAACCTCATGCCCTCTCAGTGGGGTTTAAGAGGACTAAACAGTACAGCCCCCATTCCAAGCCTGTGTATCACCCTGGGATCTCCCTTCTTTCACCTCAGCAGGTGTCCAAAATGGGCAGAATGGATATCTTTCTGAAAAGTGTCTCTCTCTGTCAGGCAGTCCTCAGTCTCAGCTCACAAACTTGAAAAGAAATTCCAGCAAGGCACCTCAAACCAAAACGGATCAAGGATTCAGAACCAATTACCAAAGCATAATCTCACTCAGATGGGCATGCTAAGAATAATCACTCTCCATAAGAAACATGTCTGGTGTAGACGGATTGCAGAAGGCTACACAATTAAATACACCTGCCAATTCTCATTTATCTTTCTGGCAATTTGGAATTGAGGGTCCACCTGAATTGCCAAAGGCCCAGCGCTAACACATGCAGTGGAGCTGAGAGCCACGGATTCACAGTCTCTAAAAAAGCAGAATTCTATCTAAGATTCTACACTCCTGCAGAGTCCTGACAATTAACGTTGGCTTGCTGTGAGTTTCATCCGAAAGGCTTTCTGCATCTCCTCGTTGAAAACTCCCCTCTTCCTGACATACAAAACCCTACCTATCCTTTAAGATTTAATTCACAATAAAGTCCTCAGTAAAAGCCTCTACTCTGCCTTGATTTGCTCATCAACAAAGGAGACATCATCAGGGTACTTGGCTCCTTGGGGCTATGTTTATGTATTACCAAGTTAATTCATGTGAAATCTTCTGCAAATGACCCATAGTAACCTCTCAAGAGATATGAATCATTATTCTGCCTTCTGACTGTCTGACTTCTGGCTGGCTTGCTTTATCTGCAGTTGGTCATATATTTAGCCATACTGGGGCTCCTCCTGATTGGCACAAATAAGGAATATGGTCTGTTCACTGTGCTTACTGTTCCCTCCTTGTCTTAGGTTGCCTTGCTCTATAGGTTTCTCTGGGGGTGATAACCTAACATCTTGCACTATTGTAGACAGTGGCAGACAAGATGTAGAATACCTCAAAGGTGGTCATTGCATGATTCCTTCCAAGAACAGTAAGGTAAAGAGCAGAGGGGGAGGACAGAAAAGTGTGGGATAGGCTCAACTCATCAGAAGTTGTGTGAGCACAGGGTTCTGGGGTCGCTCTCAATGCAAGGAGAAGTATTCACCATGGCAGCATCCCCTTTGCTGGAAAGTGTCTGATCTTCATTCTCTGTGCTCTTCGGATCCCACTTAGGTCTATGGTCCCACCAGGAGCTTTCCTTTGCTCTCTGCAGTTTACAGGTTCAAGACAGCCTGATTCCTACTTTCTCAGTCTGATCTCAAAATTATCTCTCATAACTTTTCATTACAAGGTGTCAAGAACTGATAATAGTTTGGGATATTGCTGTTTGAAATAGACAATTGGTGTTTTGGGGGTGTGATGTATATAGTATATGAGAGATAGAAATGATAGATGATAGATGGATGATAGATAGATAGATAGAGATAGATAGATAGATAGATAGATAGATAGATAGATAGATAGATAGGGTCTTAGTTAGGGTTTCACTGCTATGGATAGACACCATGACCAAGGCAACTCTTATAAAGGACAACATTTAATTGGGGCTGGCTTACAGGTTCAGAGGTTCAATCCATTATCATCAAGGTAGGAACAGGGCAGCATTCAGGCATACATAGTGCAGGAGGAGCTGAGAGTTCTATATCTTCATCTGAAGGCAGCTAGCAGAATACTGACTTCCAGGCAGCTAGAAATGAAGGTCTTATGCCCACCCCCACAGTGACACACCTATTTCAACAAGGTTATACTTCCTCATAATGCCACTCCCTGGGCCGAGCATATAGAAACCATCACAGAAAGATAGATAGATAGATAGATAGATAGATAGATAGATAGATAGATAGATAGATAGATAGATAGGCAGGCAGGCAGACAGACAGGCAGACAGACAGACAAACAGAGAATCATTACATGTATATATGGAAGTCTGAGGGTAACTTTGAGTTTATTCTCTCCTTTTACCTTTGTGTAGGATGTGAAGTTAAAATTTAGGTCTTGAGGATTGCATTAGATCAGACAGCAGATGCCGTCACCTACTGAGCCATCTCTACAGTTCTAAACAACAATTTTTAACAAGAACAAGCCAGATGGTGGTAATGGAAGTCCTTAATCCCAGCACTTGGGAAGCAGAGGCAGGCAGGCAGATCTCTGAGTTCGAGGTCTACAGAATAAGTTCCAAAACAATGAGGGCTTGACAGAGAAACCTTGTCTCAAAGAATAAGAAAGAAGAAGGAGGAGGAGGAGAAGGAGGAGGAGGAGAAGGAGGAGGAGGAGAAGGAGGAGGAGGAGAAGGAAGAGGAGGAGAAGGAGAAGGAGAAGGAGAAGGAGAAGGAGGAGAAGGAGAAGGAGGAGGAGGAGAAGGAGGAGGAGGAGAAGGAGGAGGAGGAGAAGGAAGAGGAGGAGAAGGAGGAGGAGGAGGAGGAGGAGGAGAAGGAGAAGGAGAAGGAGGAGAAGGAGAAGGAGGAGGAGGAGAAGGAGGAGGAGGAGAAGGAGGAGGAGGAGGAGGAGGAGGAGGAGGAGAAGGAGGAGAAGGAGAAGGAGGAGGAGGAAGGGGAAGAAGAAAAAGAGGAGGAGGAAGGGGAAGAACATCAAGAACAACACTGGTGATAATGAAGCCATGTGAACTTCATGAAGGCCTGACAAAGATTATGGCACAAGACAGAACTCAATAAATATTGGTGGAATAAATTCAAGTATTCATAAATGAGTGACTCCATATCCATTGCCACATACCTAAGACAGTTCAGTGTCTCTCTTTTCTAATGGGCATGGATTTGTCAGGAAGTGCAGTACCAATGTTTATAAACAAGAATGGATATGTAATTATTAATTAAAATGTGTGATTTTTTTTGTACATTTTTATCTATGTGGCAACACATCAAAAATATGTATCCTCATGCTTCACTGCTAGTACAATCTATTAATTTTCTGAGAAAACAAGAGTGATGATATTGTAGTAATCGAGGACATTTCTAGAACCCTTCCCATATGGGAAGGAATAATACGAAAACCTACTACCTACGATTCCTTCCCTCCTTACAATAACTCCGTGTGATTAAATTACCATTATGCTCATTATAAAGATGAGAAAAGCAGCAGATAGTGATGTAGGCTACTTAACCCAACTAACAGAAGAAGCCAGGGAGAGAATGTAGGTAGTAAACACCAAGCGGTAGACACAGCAATGTGCATCCTCTTACTCCTGCTGAGTCCTAATTCCAAACATTGGACCTAGCACACTTTCTTCTTATAACTGTTTTATTTATTTGCATCCCAAATGTTTCCCCCTTCCTAGTTCCCCATCCAAGAGTTCTTTACCCCATCCCCCTTTGCCTCTGAGAGAATATGCCCCCACCTGCCACGCACACTTAGTAGGACAGCAGTTTATGAGGCAAAAAGCTTTAAGGAAGCCAGCCTCCTGCAACCCCTAACTCAGAGGTAGCCCAGACATGTCCTTGCGAACTCACGTGCTAGGTGCCCACCAAGATATGATTCACTATAATAGCTAAACAAAATTAAATGTTGCTCTCTGACCTCCACCAGTGTTCCAACATCCTAGCCAAACCCTGGCTTGGAATTTCGCAGGCAATGTTACACATTCAAACTAATTGCCTCTGGCATTGTTAGGGAGATAATGAAGGGGCTAGGGCATTGAAGCTTACAGAATAGAAGTTGATAATCCCAGGGCACGGTCAATTTTTCAGTCATGTACAGCAGTGAATCACTCCCAAGGATTAGAAGAATGAGACCCCTGGGACAGTCTCTACTAGCCCAGAAGATTAGCATAGTGGGCCTTTACTAAGGATGGGCAGGACCTTGAGCCTAGAGAGAGAGAGAGAGTGTGTGTTTGTGTGTGTGTGTGTGTGTGTGTGTGTGTGTCAGTGTACTGCAGAGCATTCAAGATTTGAGCCTCTACCCTCCTGGCTGGCTCGCCCGCAGCCCCCCAACCCCCAAGGCTCTAGCGTGCTCGGAGCCCAAGGATGCTGCACCAGTCCAGAGGAGATGGCTACTGTTTTAGACCCAGTGTGTTTCAGGTGGCCTCAGATGTACCTTGACCGCTGAGCTGCCAGATTTTTCTTTTCTCTTTTGTAATGACTGTAAAAGTCTGATGCCATTTTGAGAAATACATTCAGATCCTGCACTTCCTTGTGTCGCGTCTGTTATTTTTTCTTCGCCAACACCTTGCCAACTTGTACCAGAACCCCATTTCTCCCACAGGTGGAGGAGCGGAGACTGACCAGCCTGCGGCCCCCACCCACCCTACCCAATCATTCACTCACCCACCCACCGCACTTCACCCTCTATACACATCTCCCTTTCCTGAGGCATCAAATCTCTACAAGATTAAGCAGATCCTCTCCCACTGAGGCCAGACAAGGCAGTCTTCTGCTATATATGTAACATGGACCAGCCATGTATACTCTTTGGTTGGTGGCTTAGTCTCTTGGAGCTTCCAGGTGTCCAGATTAGTTGACACTGTTGATCTTCCTATGGGGTTTGCCACCTCCTTCAGTCCCTTCAGTGCTTCCCTTAACTCTTCTATGGGGGTCCCCAACCTCAGTCCAATAGTTAGCACACTTTCAACATGGTGCATAGTGTGGTCTGCCTCTGCTTTGAGAAGAAGCAGTTGATGGGAGGGACTAAAGGGGTTTCTCTGAGAGATTCATGGTGGTTGACTTTATGAGATAAGACATATGCAATCACCCATCTGGATCGTTATTCCGACTTGAAGTGCAGTTCATCCAGATCTTCTTAGCTTCCACAGTCACCTATGTCAATTGCTTATGAGATATTGCTATGGTTTAGATATTGAATATCCCCCAATGCTATCATAGTAAATGTGATACACTATGGGGATATGGTAGCACTTTTAAGAGATGGGGCCAAGGGGGCTATCCTTAGGTGACTATCTGAGCCCTTGCTACTCTTCACTCGGCCATAAAGGAAGTATTCTTCTCTACAGTGTATTCCTACCATGATGCCTCTCCACATGTCCATAAGGGATGGAAACATGAACACGGGACAGTAGCTTCAAACCTCTAAGCCAAAATAACCCTCTTCTATTTATAGGCTGGTAATCTTAGGTATTTCACTGACATAACAGAAAGATGGCTAAGACGTTATAGTCATGCATGTGTGCATATGTATGTCGCTTGGGTGCATATGTACAACTGAATTTAAACATGAGTTTACAAATCTTCAGAACAAGTTTCCTAAATTGGATCTAGATTTTCTGGAATTAGCACTCTATGCAATCACATTTAAAGATGCTAATGACTATTTCCAGTAGTGAAGAGAACAAGGTCATTCTATGACTTCAATTGAAGATAGTGCTACATAAAATTTTTTCCTGCATTGTATTGGCCTAATCTATCACTTATAATAATGAAGGACCTTTGAGATGCTTATAAATACCTTGGAAAACAATGACTATTATAAGTTTAGTTGGCTGCTCCTGATGTCCTTGGGCAAGGCAATAAAAGGAAGAGCTTAGGAATTTGAGTACCCAACTCAAGTGAAACTTAACCTGGAAGGATCTATGTGTAGGATGAAGGAAAGTTTTATATCCTGAAGCCATAGGATTGATCTTGATGAAAATCCTATGCAGAATCCTATCTTGCAGTAATCAGGGTTTCCATCATGAAACAAACCCAAGAAGGAATACTTACTGGGCTGCTGAGATTGGGTCCAAACTGGAAGCTATGATTATGGAGTTGAAGATGTGAGAATCACTAGACTATATAAATTATCAGAGGTGGACAGGCCTATGAAAAGACCACTTCATAATGTTGCAGGGCTCTACCAGGGAGTCCTCCTGCACAGTATATTAGAGGAGGCAACACATCAAGGTCCTCAGCAGTTAGAATTTTTGTGGAAGTCTGAGTAATTTGCAATGTGTTGTTCTGCACTAATATACTAAAATCACTTATATCAGTTCAGTAACCTGTACTATTTACAGACATCGACATGCCATTTATAGACATTTAAGAAGGCCGCCAAGGCTGTCTCCCTTTGTCAGAGAACAGACCTCTGCAGTGTTCCACTCAGAGTAAAGAATAAAGAAGAGCCACCTGGACTGCGCCACATGAATGCTTAGTAAGAAAACAACAACTCTATGTGAGAATAGGAAGCAATGATGGAGGCTCCTCTGTCTCAGAGGCACACTGACTCAGATTCCTGTGTGATAATGAATGCAGAAAGGCTCAGGGTTGTAAAACAAGATGAATACCACCCCTCATTAGTGCTGCATTTGATGGCTGTGTAAAGGGAAGAAAATGATCCACTTAAAAGGGGTCTTTAACATTGATGGGTCAATTTTGGCAATTAGAGGATTTACGCAGATATCTTTGTACCACATCGAAATGAGCCACAGCAAACAAAATCTTCGCTTGTTTAGTTGATGACCAAACAGCTCTTTGAAGGAATTCCTTCTCATTATCTCTGAGGCTTTGGCTTAAATGTCACCTTCTAGTCAGGGATCCGAAGGGTAGGAGAAAGTGAGCAGGGCATTTTTAAGATGCAAATTTTAAGGAGGTGCTTCCAGGAGCTTAAGATTAAAGCCTCCTTAATATAAGGAACTGCATCCCAGACCTGCCTCCAGTGAGACATCCCCTGACCACTTTAATAAAAGTTCCCTCCTTCCACCTTCTGTATCCTTTCTCCCATCCACACCCCGCCACACCACAAATCTACACACAGCCCCTGCTATACCACTGTGCACCACTCAACACTTTCAGTTATTACCAGATTTATCATACACTTATCTCTTGCCCTCTGCATTTACTGGTTGGTCCATTACATAAGAGTGCAGACACCATCTACCTTGGGATGGGAAAGCCTGCCTTGGGAAGGGAATTCAGTGGCTCTAGACCAGCCCCAGAAACTACTCAAAGGCATTCATTCACCCTTCCTGGTCATATTAAAGTGCACAGAATGATTGGACTCTGTGGATAAATGTTCAAGATTTGGCAAGAGCAAATCATTTGACTTAGTAAGGACTAAGTAAAATCTTCTGAACACCACACATATTAGGGTCAACTTTTTAAAAGAATCCAGAGTGAAAATGGAAAAGAACAAAGCACACACACATTTAACAGAGCCTCCAGATAATTCGATGAAAGTTAATTCCCATGTTATCCCTCTAAGCAACATTTGTCCCTGCTTTCCATTCGAGGACATTAATGTGGGGATTAAGGAGGTTGCGTAATTTGTACATCAATTTATAACTGATAACTGAGGCATCTAGTGTTCAAACTCAGGTTCCTTCAGGCACCAAAATCATTCCTTTACATGACCTAACAGATTTAGTAGCTTATCTCACAGTATAAGCAATTAGTGACAGACCTGACTAATCCTCCTAAGTCTGGAAATACAAAGAATTCTTGGATCAACAAACCTGGGAAGTTTATTCTTTAAGAAATGAGTTATATAACTTGTTCTTTTAGAAATATCTACCCTTCGACACAGTCATCCCCCTATTTTTCACCATAATAATGAAACTTCTGTTACATAACCCCTTTCCTTCCTTGCATTAATCACTGTTCATTTCCTTTTGCTTGGGAGAAATAACTGAATAAAAATTAAGCCAAATATTAGCTCCTTTTTTCCACAGAAACCACTCTACTCATGTCCCCATCCCCTCTTTGATGTCTTCTTTTCTCTTAGGCTCATTTTTCTAGGCTCTGTCCTGAGTATGTTCTGTCCTCTCACTCCCTTGCCAAGTGTCAGTCATAATATAAATGAAGTGTCATAGAGAATGTGATGTACATGCAAATGATCTAAGAATAGTTCCCATCCCATGGGCAAGAACCAATCTCTGACACTATTCACAATACTCCATATGTTTGCAGACAGAAGCCTAGCATAACTGGACTCTGAGGGCTTCAACCAGCAGCCAATGGAAAGAGATGCAGAGATTCACACCCAAACATTAGATGGAGCTCTGGGTGTCTTATGGAAGAGTTGGAAGAAGGATTGAGGGACCCATAGAGGATAGGAACTCCATAGGAAGACCAATGGAGTCAACTAACCTGGACCCTCAGGGGCTCTCAAAGACAGAATCACCAACCAGAGAGCATGTGCTGGACCTACATAGCAGAGAAGCAGCTTGGTCTTCATGTGGGGCTCCCAACAGCTGGAGCAGGGGCAGTGTCTGAGCCTTTTGCCTTCCTACCTGTGGATCCCAAGCCCCTAAATGGACAATCTTGTCTGTGTTCAGTGGGAGAGGATATACTTAGTCCTGCAGCAACTTGATGTGCTGGGGGTGAGGGGTGATACCTGGGGGACTTGGCTTTCCCTTCTCAAAAGAGAAGGGGAAGGTGGAATGGAGTGAGGACTTGCATGAGGGGGTACCAGGAGGAAGGGCTGATATTGGGCTGTAAAGTGAATAATAAATTACTTTAACTTAAAAAATAGAATAGTTCCAACCCTTATTTATCTCCGTCCCATGAAGCCTGGTAACCAATTATACAGCACAGCCTCTGTGTGGTGCTCACTTTCAAAACTACCAAAGAAATCCTGAGTACCCACCCTCCCCTCCCCTCCCCTCCCTTCCCCTACTCTACTCTCCCCTCTCCTCCTCTACTCTCTCTCCCTTCCCCTACCTTACCCTCCCCTCCCCTTCTGGTGTTTTAAACTGCAGCTTGATTGATTTTCACAATCATATTCACCTTACTTAGCTTGGAATTTCATTTTTAAAGAAAAAAACAGAAGCTATTTTCCTTCAAAGTCCCACTTGAGTATGGCTTTTCAGATCTTTTTCCAACAGAAAGCCTAGCACTTCTCTTCGTATCTTATAGTTACTCTTTAACCCTTCTAAACAGCAAAGAGTTTAGTTGCAAATCTCTTGAAGAACTCAAGATCTTTCAGGGGTGTCCACTTCCTTTTCCAAAAAACATATATGTGTGTGTGTGTGTGTGTGTGTGTGTGTGTGTGTGTGTATACATATATATACTCAAAATATGCTCGTTTTTGTTTCAGTACTACCTCTTTCCTTAGCCAAGGTACATTAAGCAAATCTCCGACTCCCTCTTTCTTCATCCCTTGAATATGAGGGGAAAGCTTAATTTATGGCTGGTGTGGGACATCAACAATCCAGCTGAGAGAGTCTTAAAAGAAAGATCCACAGCTCAGGTAGAGACCGCCATCTACCATCATCCCATCTCCCTTAGCTTCTATCCTCAGAGCCATGCTTCCTCTCCTGAATTTCTTCTTTGCTTGCCTTCCAGCAAATGAGTCTTGCCAGGTGTCAACAGAGTGCTTCCCAGTGAAGAGACATGATGTATACAATGAAAATGGTCTCCATTACCAATGGATCAATGTGTGATGGGGTGGGTGAAAGACTAGAGAAATAAATAACCTGTACATGAGCTATATAACAATAATTGCCTAACAAGGGACTGAAGGGTTGGCCAGCCAGGACATCTCTCTGGATGTTCAAATGGTATTTCACTGGGAAAGAGACCCTTGGGTTGAAAATGTACAAGGTAAAAGGGAATTATGATAGGGAGCCAAGAGAAAAATAGGGATGGGAGAACATAAGAATATTCTGGACTAGTGTGAAGCCTTCAATCAGTAAATATAGGTTTGCTCTCAATTAAGTGAAATAACCACAATTTGGATCTCCTACTATCACATATTATTACCCCTCTATTATTACCCCTCTACTACCCCTCTATCTATGTAGGCCCTTCTGAGTCCATACAAATGGGGTATCATTATCTTAACTCTGCTGCTTTAATAACAGACCTTGGGAAGCAGACAAAAAGCCTAATGATTTCTCTCATACAGATTCAAGGCATCCTGGTTCAGTGTTCATTGGCTCACACTGCCAACACCAGCACACCAAAGAATCAAGACAGAGAGGTGGCACCATCAGTGAGTCCTTGTGCACAAGCGTTTGGTATCCTCACACCAGTGCCTTGTCCTAAATGTGGTAGTAGCACTAAGAACAGCTTAATCCCTAAAGGACTTGGGGATGGCTTCAGTCCCAGTGTGTAGCAGAGGTCATTGAAATTATCCTAAAATGCCTAAAGTTGGACGGATCCTCTTGTGGCTGCATTCATTTCACAATACTGAAAGGCCACATTCACTGAGACCTAGGACCATGGCTACAGTATCAATAAGCTTCCTTTCAGACATTTCTGGGAGAGAAGAATCTATTCAAAGTCTCTTTTAATAACTGACATATTTTATAAGCATTTAACAATTCCACAGATCTTTAGACAAAATAGCAAATCTAGAAATCCATAAAACAATCTCCTGGTCTCGCAATATCATGCTCATACCAGACCTGGCACTTTATTAAACATCTTGCCATTAGGATGTTTAGATCAGACATATTGGAAAGTACCTATTCCTGGCACACTGTCGCCATTCAATGTATGCTAGCAATTATGATAAAAAACCCCAACATATTGCCTCCACTTATACTCCAATCTCTTGAAAATGTCCCTTTTGTCAACTCTGATAAGCAGCCTGGCAACTGCCACTAGACATCCGGAGAATTTTGAAAACTGTGTCATTCTGGATATGACACTGTCAGTTTTCAGCTGGCTGGCTTCCAAAGCATGCCATCACTCCAAAATATTCACTTATCCCATTCTATACCATCTAGCTTTGACAGAAGACTAGCTATAGAAAAGGAATCATTGCCAGGACAAGGCTGGTGGCAAGAACAGATAGGTCACCAAGAACCAAGCATTCACAAGAGGCTGCATGACAATGGGATGTTTAGGACACCTGCCGTGAAACATCTGTCAGGAGCAGACAGGCTTTCAACAGACTCCTAACATCAAGGCTGAGGAGATTCAATATATCCTTCTCCTCTGACTGTCCCAAAAGACATTTCTACACACTGATGATATGCCAAGTACACAATCTGATGATAAGTGTGGTCTTAAGAGACTGCGCAAGTCAGGCTAAGTAACACGTGACTGAGGAGAAAGCCACAAAGGAGGACTGGGTTGGACTGAGGTGTTCAAGGAAAGGCATGGAAGAAAGTAACACAGAGAGTTGGTACCCAGATCTGAAGTGACAAGAGTAGAGACCACTCAGAGAAAACAACCAAAGCTGCCAGTTGAGGAATTCTTTGGTTATGAATAGACCATGGTTCTGCTATGTTGGCTATTAAGAGCCCAAGACTACCTTTATGGTATACAGATGACTAGAAGAGTCCCTATACTGAATTCTCAGCTTCCCCATTCAGGAAATGGAAAGGCTCAATAATGCCTACTTCAGAAGTTTGGGAGAAGGATTGGCTGAGATAGCTAAGCACAAAACAAGCAGGAGTTTCCCCAAATGATTGTCTTGGCTTATTCAACAATTTCAGCATGTATTTCAATTGTGAGATTGTGCTATGACAAGAACAGGTTTAAAAGGTGGGAACTCTCCAATCACAGAAATTTAAGACTGAAAATGTAGCTCTGTAAGTAAAGATTAGGTGGACTTGGTTATTTACAAACTGTAAGATATCTACTTCATAAAAAAGAAAACTACAAAAACAGACATGAACAGAGTGATGGAAATATTGGCATCCAATTCAGCATGACTCTCAGTTTGTATATCACATTCAAAGCATACATATTATGCCAAGGTGAAAGTCACATACAGATAGCTATACAGAATTTGTGGGGGAAAAAAAAACATTCAGGTAGACAACCAAACAGAAGAAAGTATGTTACGTCTCAAAAATAAAAAAAAATAAAATTTTAATAAAAATCACATAAAGCCCCTCAGCTAAGGACTACCACTGAGCACTCTCCAGAGACAGGAAAATGAAGGAAAGACAAACTCTCCTGCCCAAAGCTGACAGCTAGCAAGTGGCAGAACTGGGCTTTGAACCCAGGTAACTTGCCCTAGAGTGCATGCCTTTACCTAATAGTGACTATCAAGAATGTACAAATGGTGCACAAAATGGGTACAAGACACACATGTTCCTTTTCCACACATACCCCAGTGGCTGCCCAGAGACTGAGGAGTTGAGACTTTTTCGAACTCTTTAAGAAAGCAACAAAACCCAAGCATCAGCACCGTTCCCTTGACAAGTCCGTTGCAACGGACTGTGCTTTGGAGGGAAGACGTCGGAGGTCTGACTGCAATGGACCGTGCTTTGGAGGGAAGACATCGGAGGTCTGACTGCAATGGACTGTGCTTTGGAGGGAAGACGTCGGAGGTCTGACTGCAATGGACCGTGCTTTGGAGGGAAGACGTCAGACGTCTGACTGGAAAAAAGCATTATTGACATCTTGACCCTTCACATGAGCCAGTGCACCAGGATCTTACACTAGGAAAATCACGTATATTAGACTTCTTAGAATACCAACAGCAACTTTCAACCAAGCAGGACTATCTAGAATAGGGTCAGATGCAGAGGCTCTAGAATTAGCAGATGTAGATCAAATTCTAAAGCTACCACCTCTTACACAAGAAAATTAGTCCAACTCACCAACCTTTAGACTGGTCTGCTGCAGAATGAGGGTGGTACTGCCATTTTCCCCATTGGATTATGGTACACATCAACTAAGCATATAAATTTCATTCCAATAATCATCTGGCACACAGTGGCCAACAACTATGACAAAGTATCATCATCATCATCACCATCATCACCATCACCATCACCATCACCACCATCACCATCACCATCACCATCACCATCACCATCACCATCACCATCATCATCATCATCATCACCATCACCATCATCACCATCACCATCACCATCACCATCACCATCATCATCATCATCATCATCATCATCATCATCATCAATCATCATCACTAATACTGCTGTTAATGATGATAACACCTTCATTCTTTGCATTTGTAAAGCAGGTGGACCTGGATGCACTTGGCTTGCAGGAGGCCTGCATAGTTCCTGAATCTGGAAGCGTATCCTTTCAAGGGTATGACTATGGAACGAATTTTGCCAATAATCCCACAAAACTTTTAGCACACAAATTTACTGTTAATCACGTAGTAGACAGACACCTTGCCCGTGTCTGCATACACTGCAAACTTTTGCAGTGTATCTCTCTGAATCCCATCATTGGCCTTTCCCAGCCAAAATGCACTTTTCCAAAATTCACCTTGCTGAAAACCAGTTTGACAGCGTGTGCTGAGTCTCAGGTTTCTCCTCTGGGAGGCTGTCCTAAGGAAAGAATCTGAAATGCAGATAAGAACAAATATTTATGCACCCAGGCAAGTATTAGAACACTTGAACACTTTTTAAATAGAGGGAAATGAAAGCAACCTACATCTCCCAGAACAGAAGAACAAACAGTTAAGTAAATTATGGAATAGCAATATAACCCCCATTCCACTAACATTGAATATGTGCTTGGAAAGCACTTTGAATAACAGAGAAAAATGCTTAGTCAAAGTTTATATAAAATAGGAGAAAAACTGATTAAACAAGACAATCTCAATTATGTGAAAGTATATGGGTAAAAATATATAGTTATGCACATGCCAAGACTGTACTGCAATGTGAACAGGACTTGTACAGCAAGTCCATAGGAGTACTATGCATTTGTCAAGCTTTGGAAAACTACTGTTACCAGTAAAATTATATAAAAATTGAAATATGCAAAAAAAGAGAAGAAAAGGAAGAAATTGATTGTTTCTTCCATTTGACAATAAATTAAATAAATCCTTTATAGCATTCTCGGCCCTTAGACTGCAGGAGTTTGGGCAAATGTATTCCAAGAAGGTGAAGGATAGACCAGCAAAGCATCAGAACAAGTCAGAATCAGGTCTGGTTCAAGCCCCTGGTGGTGTCCTGCATCACCACTCACCACTCCAGCTATCACTGCCCACATTCACACAGGAAGCACACTTGAGGAAGGAAATGGACCATGCTTAAGCATCCATGCTACCTCTAGGCCCTGGACTAAAAGAGACCCGCACTTGATGCTCTCAGAGTCTTGATACCTGACCCTGTATCTAAGAACAGGAAGGTAGTGAAGCTTCATCCCCAATGGCCTCTCACCAGGTAAGACCCACGGAGGCCAGCCGGCTCATCTAGGCTCAAGCTTTTAGAATCTGAGCTCACACAATGGACATCCACGAGTTCTAGTGAAAGACGAAGTTTCTAATTGCTCTTCAATTTCATCTTTTTGCTGTCGCATCCCTTGATCCTCCGATCACTGCATTCACTACAGGGGTTGAGGAATGAAGAAGCAAACACTGGCAGTGAAGAACTCAAGAACAGCCTTAGTCTCTGAACAGCGCCCCCTAGTGGACAACTTCGCCCTACACCAAATCACTTGCCAAAGGCACCATCGTAACTCACTCAGTTCTTCTACAGTCTCTGTTCCTGGAGTTTGCTTTTTCCACTCTGTCCACAGAAAAATGAATTTCACTTCCTGTCAAGCTTCGATCATAGTCATGTTTCCCAAAACTGTATCCACACACATATCAACCATACTGCCCTCCTAACCATTTCCTGAATGCTCTCTTCTCCTGAATACTCTCTGGTCTTTCTCTCCTTCTGAATTTAACCTTTCACTTATCTAGAATGTTTGAAGCTCATTTCCCACATTGTTCCTGATTTACCACCCTCTGATACCTCCAAGTTAGAACGCATCTACAGCATAATTGTTTGGCTGGAGAGATGGCTCAGCTGGTAAAGAACTTGCTACACAAGCCAGATGACCTGAGTCGATCTCCAGAAGCTACTTGAAGGGACAAGACACCACAGTAGAACGCATGCACAACCCCAATGCTGTGGACATGGAGACAGGAAGGTTCATGGGCTCGCTAGCCAAGCAGCCTAGAATCTTCAGTGAGCTCCAAACCAATGAGACGGTGAACAGTATCCTGGGGAACAACACTCCATTTGAGCTCTGACCTTCATGCTTCTGTGTACACCACACACACACACACACACACACACACACACACACACAGAGGCACA
>NW_022196904.1:179593988-179653619 GCF_008632895.1 Mastomys coucha | reverse complement strand
ACAGGCACACACACACACAGGCACACACACACACACAGGCACACACACACACACACATGCACCCACAGGTACAGACACTCATATACATGTACACATACACATAAAACCATAATCATTTCTTGAAGAATGAAAAGTGAAGTTTTGTTTACTTTCTCTCCTGGTCTCCTACTCTCTTTTTCATCCTTTCAAACTTCTGCCTTCTTATCTCTATCTTGACATTCATCTCTCTTTTAGTTAGGGGACATTAGACAATTTTTTCCTTATTTATGTCGTAGGCCTAAGTAAATGAGCTTAACAAATGCATGGTAAAGTACAGCATGTGCTCCCACGTTCAGTCCTCACTCAGAAATCTCCCTCTGTTCCCCCTCGAACTCAGAAAGCCCTTAACAAGTGCCAAATGCACAGCAAGCATTTAAAAACAAAACCAAATAAATCAAGGACTGCCATAGGACACAAAATCAACACGCCAAAGCAATGACATTTATGTTTCTACTGACTAGAAAATCACTAAAAATGAATGTGTGGAAAAGGGGGAAAAACGTTAACATCCACACACCCTGCTTAGAGCTCCAGGGATCTATGCTACGTGAAAAGAGCCATTCCAAGGTGGTGTTACACACTACCCTGCTCCATGTTTTACAAGTTCTATGAAGCAACATTGCAGAGATTCAGCTCCGAGTAATGGTTTTCAGGGTTGATCAATGAAAGACTGACTCCTCTAATTTATCCTCAGACCTCTATACACACATGCACACATGCACATGCATAAATACACACACATACACACACACTTTTAGTATATGCAACAGTAGAGATGCTTACAGTGATAGAACAGTTCCATATCTTTCCTATGCAGGGGTAAAACATCAAACCTACCCTTCCACACTTATGCTCACATATACGTATACACAGGGAACACACATACATACATAAAATGTATGGTTATGTGAGATGGTACCCTAGACTTAAATAATATGCAATTATCTCCCCTTGTCCATCATAACAGGCATGGGGGATCCGTGGCTATTTAAAAGCATTCTTACATCTCTGGGTAAGCACAAGCAGAGGAGAGTATTACAAAAGAAAAAGAAAAAAATAATGATAACTGTAGCCCATCTTATCACCTTAATGTATAGTGGACTGCCTAAAGTTGAGAAGAACAGATGTGAAAATTCAGCCCCAAGACCGGGAAAATGCTCACTGGCTGCATTCATCAGTTTTCTATTGCTGTAATGAAGGACCTGAGATGATTCACTTACAAAGAGTGGGGCTTATTTTGGCTCATGGTTTTTAATGTCTCACTATATGGGAAAGTTGGGAATGGTGATTCATGCCCCCTTGTGGCAAAAAGCGTAAGGTGAACCAAGATTCTCATCTGGAGAGCAGATGAGAGGAGGAAGAAGAGCAGGAGGAGGATTAAAAGGAGGGGAAGGGAATGGTGGATGAGTCCCACTATGCCCTCAGGCATATAACCAGAGGCCCAAAGACCTGCCACTAAAAACCGACAGACTACTTCTCAAAGGTTCCATCACCCCCTCAAAATGCCACACACCAAAAAGCAAGGCTTTAACTCCTTGACCTTCAGGAGAGACTTACCAAAACCAAAGCATTATTTAAAGTCAACCAGTAATGACACAGGAAAGTGACAAAGAACAAATTAGGTCTATTTTAAAGCACTTCTATGCAGGAGTCCAGGAGGAAATGTGATGTCTCTCAAAGGCCATGTTCTGAAGGACTCTTCTGTGGTGGTGGTTTCATTTCGTTATGCAGAGACAAACAGGAGAGCCAGGGCAGGCCTGGAAAGGCTCACCCTCCTAGACTGTCTCAGCTTCACTTAGGTAACTTAGCTGGTCCCTTTGGGTCTCTGTGCAAGTACTTAATCCATAGAGAAAGTACCTGATAGTAGTTCAAAAGAAAGTAAAGCCAGGACGCCCAGTTGAGAAACCTACACCTTTCCCATCTGAGAGGCTTTGTTTCATGTCTTTCTTCCCCCAAATGTCGAGCTGTCTTAGACACCTTCCAACACATACAGTATGTAACTTAAGTTGGGGTGATTTTTTTTCTCTCTGTGACAAGAAAGCCTTTTCAGTGTCACCTGATTCGCCATGGAGACTACGACTCCCCAGCTGCCAACTTACCTTCATAAGGTTTACCTCAAAGAAGGAGTCAGGGCCTGCGACTAGCCTCTTGTGTCAGTGCTCTCCAAGATCAATGTTAATTGCCCAATCAGACAGTCCTGATGCTGACAGAATAGGGGCTAATTAGTAAGTGCCAGAGCCCATTGCAATTATTAATGGCTGTCATTTATAATGATGAAGGTGGGCTTCTGGAAGTCTCTGCACTTGTCATTCTGAGCCACACATAGGGGAAATGGACATAGGGAAGCTGGTGAGCCAGGGGCAAGGTTCTCCAGAGCAAGTCCCATGAATCTTAGAGATGCCAAGATGGCCAAGAAGCCTCTTAGGTCAATGACTAATTAAGAAGAGAGCTCTTTGAAACTGTGGGTTCCTAGACCTTGGCCCCAGAAATCAATTCATTGGGTTTGGAAAGAGGCCCAGGAAACTGACTTTTCTTAAATTTCCCAGGTGATTCTCATGATTCACCTAAAATGAAAATCATTTAGACAAACATCCAAGAAAGCCAGTTTCTAGTCCCCAAAGAATCTCTTATCCAAAGATGTCTTATGAAACACAGTAACAAGCAAAAAAGGCCAGGCATGATTGTTAATACCACAGCAAGAATAAACAGCCACTGGGCACTGAAGACCTGGATTTAGGTCCCAGATCTGAAATCACTGGCTGCCAATTCCCTTGCAGCCTTCGTCTATCCATCTAGGAAATGGAATATTCAATTAGATGGATCTCACATTCATTCCTGCCGTAAATGTGAGGAGATTTTCAAATTCGGGGAATTCCTGGAAAGAGAACATTTTAAAAGATAATCGTATTGCATTTTAAGACTTAACTTTAGCTTGGACTTGAACATCATGCTTGGAAGCAGCAGAAAGATGTGAGATGCTTCCCCAGAAAGCTTAGGGATTCCTATAAAGAAATCTCACTGACATGTGACACAGTGTAGCTGCCACTTATCAATTTACCATGTCTGGGGCAGTGATCTTTATGGTGAAGCTGCCCGAAGCCTCCTAATGGCATGAACTTCTATGTCCAATAAAGTAATTGGCCACGGGACAATGGGAAAGTAACAATGAAAGCTTGACTATCTAATCTTTATAGTCGTTATATATATAAGCAGGAATGGGGTGTATAAAATCTACTCTCCTATAAATGTGAAAATAGATGGGCTCTCTGTGAGTTTAACTTTTTTCCCATTCTTGGCTCTAAACCACTTTCCAAGAGCCCACCTATCATAGTTTTACACATGTGGACATCTGGCAGGGAAATAAATTAAAGTCTACCTTTGAGAGTAGGGAAGAGTATCCATTTATAAATGTTATTTTAGAAGGGACTGTCTAGTCCTCTCACTTATTAACTTCATTAGAAGGCTAATGAATCTACTGCTGAGAAAATGAGAGGGAGCTCAGGCTCAGGAAAGGGAGGAGGAGCATTCTGCACCCCTTCTCCAAATGCTGGGGTTATTTGTGGTTGTGATAAATGGGCACTGCACATGCAGAGGAGAGAAAGCAACATAAAATGACAAGCACGAGACATAGTCTGTAACACAGCATTGGACAGGAATCAACACAGTCCATACATACACATGCAGCATTGCACACGAATCAACAGACACAGCCCTATACATTCAGCCTTGGATACAAATCATGATTTATGCATGCCAGGGTAGTGGCTAGTGGAAGAAAACAAACAAGGCCGTAAAAATATTTTTTTCTCCTAATACACGGAAGAACATTAAACCCATAATCCAGATCTACCTCCCCAGTAAAGTTAGATGTCTGGTGAACTAAGACTCAGAGTAAACTCCTCTCTTCTGTAATTTAGAAGAAAAGCTTCCATGGGCTGAATGGTGTCCTCTTTGTTTAATAAATCTAAGCTAAATGGTTTGGACAGGTATGCTGGCTGATGCCTGCCAACTGGCTAGTATCCATGAGTGAACAGCAAGTTAACAGGGTATGCTAGGCTGTTGACAGGCAGGCGTCTTAAGGAGGGCGAGGGTGGCTGCATGCAGGACTGGTTATGCTAGCTCAGGAAAGGAACCAATGAGCATCATAATTTTTTATCTGGGCTTCTATTTGACAGTCCAGGATGGCAGTACCTGTAGACTCAAGAGTTGCAAAAGGTTGCCCTTAGGATGTAACAGAAGAACAGTGTGCATATTACATAGCAGCCGAGACAGTCCTTGTACCCACCCTTGCTTAGACCTCTGCATTTTCCAGCCTTACCTGGAAATCAGAATGAACAAGAGGGACTCTAAAATTACAAATGTCAGGGCATGAGTCATACACACTAAACTGGAATCCCATGGATGGGGCTAGGAATCTACCTTTTTTTTTTTTTAACACATTCTATACTACATTAGAGAGTGGTGCATGGTCTCCCTCTGCCTTCCATGTCATTTATGTGAGGAATAGCAAGGCTCTTCAAAAAATGTAGCTTCCTCTAAAGTTGCTTCAAAGGGAAAAAAAAGTCTCTAAAAGACACTTAGTTGAGGGAGCTGGAAATCAGTCCTTGCATCTTGTACCCAAGATCCTCATGGCCACTGTCACCACTACCATTACAACCACTGCCACCATATCCAAACCAAGAACCGCAGTAGCCTTCACTGTCCAAAACAGTCAAGTACCTAAAAAACGACTCCACAAATCCTCTGTCAGGTGACCATGCCTACGCCTCTGCAACTCTGGAGCTTCTCTCTCAAAGCTTGCAAGCACCATTTCACCTGGATTTTAGTGGGAACATCTGAGCTTAGAGTACACAAGCAAATAATGGCCATTTCATCAAGTATTGACCTGATTGTCAAAGTTTTGCATTAAGTCCATCTGTTCTAAACAGCTCCAGAAAAAGCTATGGGAAATCAAGCCTGCCCTTCATATCTGCAGGTTTACATCCAAGGTTTAACCTAATTCCAAAACAACTTAAAAAACAGAGTAAATACCAACCCATTTATTATCAGTATTCCTGAGATAATACAACATAACCAGTGCCATAGCATTTGTATTGTGTGAGGTATCATAAGCTACCTAAAGATATTTTAAAATACATAGAAAGATGGTATAAGCTATAGGCAAATGTTTATTTGCTGCTGCTGTTTATTTTTATGTACATTTTACAGAGGTGACCTGAGAATCCACTGAAAATCCTGCAACTGTTCCTCCACTGACAACAGGAAGGGACACATTTTTCTCTAGCGAGGCTCCATCCTGCAGAAGCTGAAAGTCCTGCTTTTATTCAGCAGGAAGATGTTGTTGGTGAGGATTTGGGGAATGCAGAACTCTTACATACCAGTGGTGAGGATTCAAACGGCTGCAGCCACTACAGAAATCACTTTGGAAGTTCCTCAGACACACTAAAAATAGAACTGAGATGGGACTCAACTGTACCACTTCTAGGTGTGTATCCGAAGGACTGTAAGTCAACACATGACAGGCACACCTGCACATGCATGCTTACTGCTATTCATAACAATGAAGAAATGGAACCAGTCTAGATGTTCATGAACAGATTTTTATGAACGGATTTTAAAGGTAGTATATATTCATAATGGAATCTTAGCCCACCATAAAGAAATCTGAATGGTAAGTATATAAACATATGCACAGGCAAATATGTGCATTGTGTGCATGTGTGGTGATGTATACGTGGGGTTGTCCTGTAGGTTGAGAATGTAGAAAGTGAGGTGTGGCAAGGGAAGAAGAGAAGTCAAAGATCATGCAAGAAGAGAGCGCTGTTGATGGGAAGGAAGAATCTCATCAAGAGGGGTCCAGAGAGGACAAGGAAAGAGGGTATAAACACACACACACACACACACACACACATACACACACACACACACACGTATGTGTGTGTGTGTCTATATGTGTATATGTGTATATATATGCAAATGCCACACAATGAAACATGTCACTGTGAACACCAGCAAAAAATAAATAAATAAATAAATAAATAAATAAATAAATAAATAAATAAGAGGCTGAGGAGAAGGCTTTTTGGGTAAAATGCACCTGTGTCCAGATCCCCAGCACACATAGATAAAAGTCTGGCATGGTGTTATGTCCTATAACTCGAGCACTGCAGGACAAAAGTAGCCATATTCCAGGGCCTCACTGGCCAGCCAAAGAGCAAGTTCCAGATTCAGTAAGAAATTTTGTCTCAAAAGCTAAAGTGGAGAAACAATTAAAAGAAAGATAACCTAGCATCAACTCTTAGTCAACACAGGAGTCTGCATGCGTGAGCAACAAACACTCACACACACACACACACACACATGCACACATGCACACACATACACACATACATGCACACACGCATGCACGCATGCACGCACACTCATACTCACACACATGCACACAAATACTCACACACACACATACACACACGCATGCACACATGCATGCGTGCACACTCACACACGTACACACATGCACACACATACACACACATACATACATACACACATACACACATGCATGCACACACGCATGCACGCACACTCACACACATGCACACAAACACTCACACACATGCATGCACGCACACACATACACACACTCACACACACATGCACACATACACACACATGCACGCACACTCACACACACACCACACACACACACACACACACACACATGCATGCATGCACACACAGACATGCACACACACACATGCACGCACGCACATAAACAAACGCACTTAAATAAAATCTAGGAAAATAACATGTATCACACCAATCGTTTCTTTAAATCACCCCTACAACTGTTCTACACTGTTTATAGAAAGAGTGCAGAGAAACTTAAGTGCCTGCAGAGCAGAGCAAGCATCTCGTTGGATACGGCAGTATAACTCCTGCATGTGTACATATTCTTGCATACACCTGCTTCAATCTCCTATGTACAAACATCTTTCAACCAAGCTGAACATCACGACATCCTTATTCTACCACTCCCTGAAATGTGCACAGGGCTCCTTATACAATGGATGCCCAGTTGGTACCTGTTCAATTGAATGTTCTGTGACCCATTCAGGACTTTCTATCAGACTCATTACCACTGAGAGCAAACAGGAAACGGTCCAAGGTCTATAGAGAAGATTTCACATCCTACATCAGCCCAGCCTTTCGAACCTCACATGTGAAGAGCCTAATGAATAAGACAGAAAGCTTTTAATTAACAGCCCAGTGGAAAAAATATGTCATTCCAATCTGCAGTTTTGTTTCCATTAATTCTCAGAGATTCAGCAGGAATTCCACTAAGGAATTGGGTGAGCAGCTGTAGAAGGAGGGAAGCATATAAATAAATCATGAGTGTCATTAAAATTTGTAAACTAATAACTTCTGGGAAGTCTTAGCAATTATCGTCAGGGTTTTCTTGGCAAACAGAAAATTAATAAATCCAAAAGGTCTCCATTTTATATTTAAAAAGCAGCATCCCTGAGAAAGGTCACTGACAGAACAATTAGAGAGGAAATAAATGGTTCAGACAACTGCTTGCGAAGCAGATGAAAAGCCACGGGTTCCCAAGAGGCAAGAGAATAAGACAACTCAATACATGGAAGGGGGCAGCAAGGAGGAGTTGGGGTGAGGCTTGGCCAGAGGCTCCTGGAAGCTCCACTTGGATGGCTAAGCCTTTAGAAGTTACAATTTAAATATCTGTGCATGGAAAACCCAGAAACACCTGAGACACGTGGTCTGGGACCAGAGAAGCTCATAGTCTGAGGGTAACATCAGTGAGATATAACAGTTAAAAGCTGAGCGTGAGCAGAGAGGGGTCATCTAAGGCAGCAATGATGTAAGGGTCTCCAACAGGATGTGCTCGTAGGTAAGCAGGCTCCCTCTGTGAACATCCTAACCGGGAATCCTCACACTGTTCTAGGTACTCAGAAGGCAGACTCCCAGGAGGAAAGCCTGTAGTCTAGGAGCTTTTCTAAGAAGAGAATGGCTCCCATTCTGCAAGGGAGTTGTTGAAATAAAGCAAGAGAGGGGAAAGATGAAGATCAAATATCCATCACATGCTTAAGGAATATTCATTCATTCATTCATTCATTCATTCATTCATTCATTCTAGGCTCTTTTTATGCCTAGATAACTACAAATTCAAGAAAACTCGGAGAACCCCTAAACCAATACTCAGTAAAAAAAGCTTCAATGGGAAAACCACAATTGTATGGACCCCAGGCTGTTGGAGATCTCACATGTATGAGAATGTCACTCGTACCTTGTATGTTTATCTGAGGCTAAACCATCAGGGATCTTTGTCAGAGGCCACCCTGAGTATAGACAAGTCCAACATGCCTTCTGTCAGCCAAAACACAACCTTTGAGCAGGACGCATATTCAGAACCAAATCCTTCAAACTCCCGCAGAGGATTAACTGGTCTTACAAGAGTTCGACTTCTCCAAACAAGGACTTAAAGTGACTCCAAATGAAGCAAGGGTACCCATACATGCAGGGGCCCAAGAGATGGCACAAAAGCACTGTGTCATGTGGACTACACAGAAAGTCTCTTCTCGTCAGTCTACAGCACTCACACCCCCTTGGGAAGGTGGAAGACGGGTAGGACAGTTGTCTCAAGCAGAGATTTCCTCTTAGGACAACAAGATTGAAAAAGAAATCTCACAGCACTGTCCAAGAAAGTTCCTCATCAGAGTCACATGATCCAGATCTTTCAGGGGGAGCATTGTGTGTCAAAAGAAAAAAGAAAAAAAAAATCAGTCCCGAGTCATCGATTCTTGCACTTGAACTCCAACATGTGCTGTGTCCTTGGAGATCATTAGACATTTGTACTAAATGACAGCTTTACACAGCCATCTACGTGTTAGTGGAGTGAAACTATTTCCACCCCTAGCTTAACAATACCAAGGAACTGCAGAAGGCATCCCACCAGGACATGGGGACATGGATGCTTTCTATAGTTTTGTTTGTTTAGAGGTAGAGGCCCTCTGAATTATTACCCCAGTGGGAGCAAACCACCCCATCATGCTGAAGTCTGGCAAGGGGTGTCATCCCACCACCATATCTGTCTCACCCCAAAGCAGGAAGCTGAAAGGGTGAGTGCTTAGTTTCTTTTTATCAGTCCACTGGGTTAGGGCAGAAAATCAGCGTGCTCTGGGCTCTAATGGTAAACTCTATGCTGGAAAGGAGAGTGAGCACTAAGGGAACTTGGGGACAAGTGGTGAGGACTGTAAAACGTAGTCTTCCAGCCGCCCCGGCAAGCTAGGAAAGCCTGCAAAATTTAGGGGTGGCATCCTTTTCCTCCATGTTCCAGCACTGAATTGCCAAAGTGGGTTGTATCAACACGTGGAAACCCTGAAATCTAACACAAAAGCATATCCTTACCTGACATGTATCCACAGGCAAAGCCCTTAAATCTCTACAAATCCTCAGATTGTCACAACACATGGAATACATTCTCTGTTAACTGCACTGGAAGAACAAGCCTGGGGCTGGGCCCCTTCGGACAATTGGGTGGGTCCCCGTGCCATCCCATCTCACTGTTTGCCTCTTGCATGCTTCCCTCCTCACCTATAGACCAGCAAAGCTTTCCCATAAAAAAATATATATCTTTAACAAGGTACACGTCAATATTCTGATTTCTCCCAGAAAGCCCAAGGAGCAACATTCTGGACACGCTTCTCCCTCCTTCACTCCTTCTTAATCCTTAAGGTCACTAATAATTACTAAAGGACACAGAAAATACCCTGCAATGTCCTAGGAGTTCCCTCACATGAGCCACTGCAGCAAAGGATCCCTAAACGCAAAGTCAATAATGAAAATGAAACGCTATACAAACACATAGGGCTCTAATAATCATTAATAATGACAACAGAGTAAGCGCTTCCTATACCATACCAGCTACTGTCCTAAGTGGTTCTACATTACCATTTAATCCTTGCAAGTCACCCACTAATTCATTCCTTGAGCAAACATGTATTAAACACCGCTTGAGTGCCAGATTCTCTTCTGGGTGCTGGGGGCACAGCATTAAGTGGAAATTTTTTAAAATAAATAAATAAAATAAACAAGCCGTCCCCTCTCTAAAGCCCAGACATTAGTGGTTGTCTGTAGGCAATAAATAAATCAATAAATAAACATTTAACATGCCAAATAGTGATTAAATACTGAAACGGAGAAGGTAGCCAGGCAATGAAATGTGAAATTCTAGAGGAAAGACTCCCAGATGGGGGCCTTATCATCAGAGAGGGGAAGCAAAGGAGGATTGACTCCCTGAGTCATTCCAGGGAACTATGTGGTGCTCGTGACTGGAGGACCACATGCAAAGCCTACCAAGGGCACAGATGTGCTCTGACCTCGCTGAAGCTTCTTTGCAAAGAAACCACGTCTTAGAGACCACTGTGGTGCTGGATGCCGGATTGTGATAGAATACGGATCCAGCCCTGGCCCTTACTTACACTCCATGTTTTTCAAGAAGCACCTTTGCTCATGCCACTATGGATCATGAAATAAAGTCACCCTGCATTGCCTTGAGGAGGCCTTGATCTAAGGACAAAGCCATGGCCAGGATGTGGTGGGGAAGCCTTGACACAGGAGATTGTCAGGTGAAGGTGAAGGCAGGATTGGAGGGATGCATTTATGAGGTCTGTGAGCAGCCTTGAAACTGTGAGGAATTTTTTTTCTCCCTAAAGCTAGAGTTTCCAGGGTGAAATGAAACCCTAATACTACCTTAAACTCAGGCTTCTGGACTACAAAACAGAGAGGAATAAGGGTCTCTGGCTTTAAGCCACCTACGTGGGGTCATTTGTTGTGGCAGAAACTAACACACAGAGGCTAAGTAAAGCATCCTATGGTTGAGTTCCAGAGTTCGCTCAGTGCACAAACCCACACTTGAACTCTAGCAACTGGACATAAGGGTGCCTGGAGTGACTGGGTTGTCTGCCGCATCCACCACAGCACTCAGTGTCTCTCACCTCAGGGAACACTGCACTGCTTCAGAGATGGTCATCAAGCGCCTGGGCCACGTTCTCAGGATTTGCCTGGGCCATTCTTGGAAGCAGCCAAACCTTTTCGAAAACACAGAGTGTCGAGCATAGGTGTTTCCAAGCATAAGGCCAGGATTTCTGACTGCTTTCATGATTGGACCAAACCGACTACACAGGAGTGAGGCTTATGGTATCATGCAGCATCTCTGTTTGGGGGCTTTAGGAAAGGCTTTCTGAGCTCTAATTCCCAGGCAGAGCTGCGTGAGTAGAATTCTCCTAGCTCTCAGAGGCTCAAGGTGGAAATAACTTACACCTCTGCCAACTTTCATGGAACAGCAAAAATCAGTCCCACCTATTCAGAAGGAGGCAGGCTTCCCTCTGCCATCTGATAAGCGAGCCCAAAAACTTGAATTTAACTGATTCCCTTTTCAGTGAGATCTGTTCCGACTACGCTTCAACAAGCTTGTTGACAGATAATGAGACATCTCCTACTCCGGACTCTGCGACAAGGCCCCAGGAAACCCTCAGGACGTGGCACTGGGTGCTGGCTGCGGCAGCCAGCTAAGTAGCCTCTGGTTTTGGAAGTGTCCTCCCTAGTGCTGACACTGTACAGAGAAAAATGAAAGGAAATGCACAAGTCCTCCAGGCCTGCAGCAGTAAGCACGGAGCACAAGGCAGGAAGTCCCTTTTCCTCCTACTGGGTTGCCTCGCCCAGCCTGGCTATGAGGGTCTGTGCCTAGTCTTACTGCACCAGCTATGCTGTCTTCCAGTGGTATCACCAGAAGGAGGCCTGTTCTTGTCTTACAGGAAACAGAGTAGCCATGGGTGTGAGGGAGAAGGGGGATGGGGTGAAGGGACACTGGGAGGAGTGGAGGGAGGGGAGGCTGAGATTGGGATGTATTGTATGACAGAAGAATAAAAAGAAAATAAAAGATATTGGTCTTTTACTCGTTATAATATTTCATGCTACAATGTAATACAAAAAAAAAAAAAAAACATTCTAATGGAAAGAAGGGTTAAGCACGAAAGCCACCATGCAGGTGTGAATCTGTTCTGTCGACATAGCCACTGGCTTCTTGAACACCATAGCATCTTCCAAGTGCTAGTGATGCCCCTGAGCCAGATTCGCAGCCAGTGCAAGGATTCCTTGTACCAGCAGCATCTCCCTAACCGAGAGTCTCTGCTTCTTAAGGGAATCTTTTTCTTCTCTCCCTGATCAACCCTGCTTCACCAAGTAGAATCAGACACCTCAGGCCTGCAGAAGCAACGAAGCACCAAGACAGCCAGCCAGCCGCACAAGACACAAGCCCTAAGGGGCAGCAGGCTGCAGTTTGGCACACCCAGCACACTGGAGATAGAAGTCCTATACTCCTTCTGAAACAGTCTTCCCGATCGATCGTTTGTCTGACGTTTCTCCCCAGGTAAAGCAGAAGGGGCAGCTTTAAGCTGGTCTAATTCACTTACCTCCACAGAGAACTCTCAGTCACGCTCCCCAGGTTGAAGTCGTAGAGTTTCGTCAGGATCAGTATGACCTGCAAGGGGTAGGGGTGAGGGGAGAGAAGAGGAACAAGGAGGGAAAAGGAAGCTGACTTTAGTTTGTGTAGCAGTAGAGCTAACATCTAGTATCACCCAGAGGAGGGCTTAGTATTTTATCCTCTGAGTTTGAGGAGTATTATAGGATCAAGCATGGGGGAAGAAATTATTAATTTAATGCACCCCCAGTAACTGATAGCATTTATTTTAATCCTGGCAGTGCTTTGCATTTTAAATAAAACATGCCAACAGGAATTAATTGAGCACTAGCAGTGGTCTCTACACATCTGTCCTTCTACAAGGTCAGGCCCAGACCAGCTGGTTTTGTTCACTACCAAGGCCACCCAGAGATCAGAGACACCACCCCCCTCCTCATTTGATCTCAAAAAGACTCTGATGTACAAAACAGGATCTCAAAGACTAAGAGAGAACTGGGTCAACTCCTTCAAAGCAACTTTGTGTTTTATTCACACAAACACCTGAATAGCAGCAGGCTCAGTCCCCAGTGTTCCCTGATGCTGCCTGCCACTGATCGTGTGGCGCCTGCCCCCAGCTCCGAGTAAGCGGGTCAAGGGATTTGACCAGAGCAGGGGTCTCTTCCAGACTCCAGCGGAAGTTAGGGTACCCAAAGAGCTAGAATGGTCTCACATATGATTAGTGTATGACCAGAAGTGGTCTGGGCTGTCTGATCTGTCCAATTCTCCGACTGAGAATCTGAGTATCGGACAATTCCATGTCTGCCCCATTATGTGCCTGGACAGTTCCATGTCTGCCCCATTATGTGCCTGGACAGAGGCTTAATTAAGCACAGCCTTCTGTCTACAAGGACGTCGAGTACCCATGTCACTTTTATGACGTGCAGCAACATGCCGGTGGGTGACACATGCGTCCTGTTGCACAGAACCGTGTTTATCTGAAGTTAATGCACACCTCATTTTGCTTTTCTCCGCTCCTCCCCATTCCACAGTTTAAGTCCCTCCAACTAACTCATTTGCACAGCAGCCATTAAATGCTCCCTGGGATAATTAAGTTCTTCTTCCAGGATGGGACTTACCCCATTCTAGATATCCATTTAAGATTTAAGAAAAATAATCAGCCATTATATCGAACATTTTATGGCATTTAACTCACAACAAAGTGTTCTCTTGGAGATTTATTCTCAGCCAGCACGCCATGGGGTCAATCAGCCCTATCTCCATTTCTTTATGTGAAGGAAGAAGGAAGTTGAAGGAAGGAGATCTTGGCCTATTATGGGCCAAAAGGACTCCAAGCAAGGTTGACTTGGGGACATTCAATTTCTCTGTAAAAACGGGGGGTGGGGGGGCTCAGGCTTCTCACAGGTGGGTGTTCAGCTATAGATGCAGCATGGATGTGTGTGAAATTATAAAGTTACATGCTATGTTACTGCAGCACAAGAATAATGAACATGTAACATACATAATATATTACATTCCAGGGTCACTTGGTAGCCCTGGTCTCTCTCATTCACAGCTGGCTTAGTCTCTATTAAATCCAGTGATTAAGGAAGTCCCAGGATTTTTCCCTATTCTTTTCAATCAGATACCCAGCATGAACCATAGAGTTTCTCTCCTTTGAACATTAACACAGACACACACACACATACAGACACACACAGACACACACACACACACACACACACACACACACACACATACCGCAGCACTTTCTATCCTTCCTTTTATCCATGTAGCCATTGTCAAAGTCATAGTGTAAAATCATAAACACCTGTGGGTACCCATGACAATTTCTATAAAAAGAAGGTCACCAATGTCACCAGGAAGAAGTTGGAATCACCATCACAGACTATGCAAGATCAAGGCAGATCATTCCCTTTCTCCTCCTAAGCTGCCATTCCTCCACACTGTTGACTGAAGACCACACACAGTAGGGATGCAGCAGCAGTCTCTGCTCCCTGCTTGCCAAGTCTACACCTCCCAAGGGCTGTTAACAGTCAATGACCAAGGGCAACAGGGACACGGAGGCATACTCCTTTCTCGGTGACATGGGACTCCCACAATGAATCACACTGACTTTGACGTTCACTAATAGAACTTTACTGAGAACTGCACAGCAGCCCCGGCTGGCCTTCCTTGTGTTATCCTATTGTGTTACCCTGATGTGATTGTTCTCTGTGAGGTCAGACTGCTGCTCGATCCTCGACTCACCCTTCTCTTCCAGGTCCTGACTCCTTTTGTTCGTGGGTTTCCTAGAGCCCTGCACCTTGGTTAGTCATGCTCATATCGCCAATTCCTCGGTCCTCATTCTTACACCACTGACTGTTCTTTTGTTGCTCTGAGCCTTCTGCCTGCTGCTCTGGGAACAGACCAGAGTCCATCCTCCTCATCTGGCCTCTCAGGACTATTCTATTAGCTTTCTCTCCTCCAAAGCTCTGTTTTGTTTCAAACTGAGTGACATTATTTTCCAGTTAACATGACCTTGCCAATTTCTGGGCATTACCTGAGTTGTCCTCTCAAATCGACTCTGAACAAGTTGAAGGTGCATGTTTCGCTCCTCTGTTCTCTTCCCAACCAGGCCCAGCACTTTGAAGGTTCTTACGCAGTAAGAGCTCTTGAGCCAATAACAAATATTGATGCTTTTGGTGGAAATTCCCAGAATGCAGTCTGCCCACCCCCACAGAAGATAGAGGGATGCTTTACAGTGATTGGATTGATTAAGTGCTCCAGGGTGGTGCTCTTTGGGTTCCATGAGTAATGCAGGAGCTAAAAGTCATGCAGAGAGCAAAAAGGGCTTGGTAAATGTATATTTACTGGACCCACCCCCAAAGAGTTGGACTCAGTAGAACCTGGGTAGCATCCAGAGTGCTCGCTAGGGCAGCCAGCAGCTCAAACTTTAAGAAAGACCCCATCACATACAACTCTTCTGCCAGTTGTATGCTGTAACGCTGCCACCCGTCCCATCACAGTGAGACCCTGATCTGGGCAGGCAGGCCTTCCTTTGATTTGTATAGATGTAATTTAATAAACCAAGCGAGGAGTAGTCCCACCAGCGTCCTCCAAGGAAAGGTCAAACCATGATATAGAGAGCTAGAAGTTTCCTTTCCCTTGGAGCCCAGCACAGACGAATATCAATAGAGCTATGAAGAGATGATAATGTAACCTTTAGGCTTATAACATCCGCAGTGAGCAAACAAAGTCAAGAGCAGAGGAAAACAAGTCTTCCCACCCTTGGCATCTCTCATCATTCCGCCCTTGGCATCTCTCATCATTCAGAGCCTTCCAACAGCCTCCGGGAAAGAGGAAATTACCAGAGAAGACTGAACATCAACACAGCAAACCACCTAAGAAGCCCCAGACTGCTGAGCAAGCATTCAGATCAAAGGAAAAGAGAGAAACGTGCCCAGGAACACACCATCTCCTACACTGGATGGACTCCAGAGCCATGGCTGTACCTCCAGGAACTGCTCTACAAGAAGGAGCATGGCAGCGAGATACAAACGGAAAAGCAGGGATCAAGTATTAAATGAAGCTCTACTCAGTGATTCCTACACCTACATCGAACTTTTGGGACAGGGCAGACATCATGTCTCTATTTTGCTAATATGGAGATAGACATGTAGGGTGAAGCAAAACCCCCTGTCCCTCTGCTGGCCAGAGGCAAGGTCCCACCAAACCCGGAATCAGCTTTGTTAGTTTCTTAGTTCTGCTCTGATATTCTGTAGTCAATGTTGCAAGGCTCATGTTTAAGAGAGAGAGAAGGGAGAGAGAGAGAGAGAGAGAGAGAGAGAGAGAGAGAGAGAGAGAGAGAGAGAGAAAGAGAGAGAGAGAGAGACAGAGGCAAAGACAGAGACAGAGAGGCAGAGACAGACAGAGAGAGAGAGAGAGAGAGAGAGAGAGAGAGAACAGAAAATCTGCATACCCTCAGGGAGTTTATCATCCATTCTTGGATTCTGTGAATGTTTACTGAACACCTTTTGGAACTGGAAACATACCTACTAAATTCTGGAAACAAGAGAGAGAGAGCAGCAGCTCAAGGCCTTTTTAGAGTAAAAAACAATAGGAAACAGGCGTGTGCAGAGAAAATAACTAGACAAACTGCCAGGAGACAAAGTTTCTTGCATACTGTCAAATAAGTATCTTTTGACCTAACTGGCTAAAATCCTAGAAGGATTTTATATAATAGAATAAAATGAAAATAAATCAGAATAATTCATGAATAAGTAGCACTTCTTCCTTCTCCTAAGCTGTATGCATCCACACACACATATAAAATATGAGAGAAACTCATGTAAGTGTGTCTAAATATAGCAGCGAATCTCATATATATGATGACACCAGCAGGGACAACCTTATCTAAAGTGGCACCTGACATCCATAGACTATCATTCGGTTCCTCCATTCCCCAGAACTCTGTTAGGGTCAGTGTGACTTCCATGAATACCCATCTTCTCTGTAAGACTGTGACCTTTCTGAGGTGAAAAAAAGTCTCAGCTCATTCCTCTCAGCATGGCCAGTGCCAAGCACAGAGCCTCACACATGGCAGGCACTATCCACTTTGGATGGATTATCAATGTACAACCATAAGGAGATGAGACGGTAGACGTCTCATAGAGAGATGTACAGGTAACCGAAGAGGAAGCAGTCGCATCCAGAGACTGTAATTAGCAAAGTCTCCCCATGGAGGAAGGGCTGTAAAGGCTGGGCTTCCCACGGTGAGACTCTTGATACATCTTAACGGCCTTTGTTAGCTTTCTCACTCCCCTTCTTCAAGTCTCTTTAACTTAGAGTGGATGAAACAAATAGAGAATTGGCTAGAGAGAGCAGACCCAACAGTGGTAAACAGCTGAGAGGCAGGCTGTGCCGTCTGTGTTACAGAGGGCCAACCGTGCATTGGGTGCTATGCACAGGAATCCTTCTTAGAGAAAGAAATAAGGCGTGGAATACACCAGAAGTACAAGATGAAAATAGCCATAGGACCTTGGTGTGGTCCTTGTGAGTTAAGGGGGATGTTTTGTAAAAGAGAAAGGGTAGTATATAAAGAACATAGTACCCTACAATAAAGAAACCCTCATACATGCAAATCTGTCACTGCATGGTAAAAGAGCAGTAAAGGGCATGGCTGGCCTTGGCATTGTCTTCTTACCCACCCACATCTACTGTTTCAATTCTCATGTCTTCTGCTGTACCCAGAGGCTCACACAAGCCACAGACACACAACACCAGCAACGAATGTTGTCGTCATTCTCCTTTCTCTTGCTCATTCACCCATCCCGACCCTCTGCTAGATCTGGCATGAGATAAAGTAACTGAAACAGCAACGGTTTCTATTGTCGTAAAACTCAGAGCCTTCTTTACCTGCCGCCTTCCAGGGTCATCTATACTGGAACTATGGGGCCCAGACCCTAAGCAAGGTTGGCAGAGAGTTTTGAAATGAGGGGCTTTCTATCCTGTTCACATATCATACTCTGTATGAGAGGAAACACCCAGGCTCAGAAGCTGGAGCCTCTTCACATCTGAGAATCCTCTTCACAGTCTAAACTCACCGTATCCCGTCGTCCCAGGCTTGCTCTATGGAAGTGGCTTTACACCGTCACCCAGAGTCTGACAGCTGCATTGGAGACGTGATTTGATGGACAGAGCAATACATAATGATACACCTTTTTTTTTTTTGGTGGAAGAAACAATTCAGATTCCAGAGTTGCTAAACACCTTTTAAAAACGCCCATTGCCCCAGAGCCCAGTGGGGACACAGAAGATCGCAGATCTGAACATTGCCTTTACCTGGCCACGCTAGTCAGCTCAGCTCAGAAAGGCAGGCGGGAAGCCCCAGGGGATTCCTGTCCTCTGAAAGGATAATGCATAATCTGCAAATTCATAAATCACTAAGACACTCTCGCCTATGAGCACAGTCAGTGGAGTGAGAACATTTAATGCCTGTAAAATTTTACTCAGAAGGAAAATTACTTTAGTTCATTAAACCTTCCTGAAAGCTTGATTCCTTTAAATTCCTGTCATCCTCTTTCCCTCCCTCCCACCCTCTTTCCTTTCTTCCTTCCCTTTTTCTTTGCTCTTTTTCTTTCTTTCTTCCTTTATGTCTTTCTAATTCTTCCCGTCCTTCTCAATTAAAGGGAATAACTGCACTTCTTTAAAGAGCGCATCAAGATTCTGTATGCTTTCACACAGAGCGTGCTCATCAATCCAGGTAATGAACATTTTCATCTCTTTACATCTCTTTGTATTTGGAGCCTTTTAACTAAAGGCACTATTGACTCAGAACAAGGTGCTCAGAAGTGAACAGACAGGACAGGCACGGAGAGTGTCATGAGTCATGATGCGTTTCTTGGGAGGCTGAGATGGAGGATCACAAAATTGGTGTCAGCTTGGGCTTCTACTAAATACAGCACAGCCTGGACAGATTAGTGAGGGCCTAACTTAAAATAAAGAATTTTAAAGGGGTGACTAGGTTCACTGCTCATTGGAAGAACACTTCAAAAGCCTTTAATTCAATTCATAATACCACAGGGGAATAAGGTGTAAACTATACCACCCTGCCCTTGCCCCAACAAGAGAGTTCTTCTCTCCTTGCTAATTAGAACAGGGACCTGCTGGTTTTCTTTACCAAGAGCAATTAACCATAGAATGCAAATGAGATGCTGAACATAAACTTCTTCAGGAATGCTTGCAAGCATGTACTTTAAGTCCCAGCGTAACTGCGCATCTCAGCATCTCCTCCCACAAGGGGGCGCCTCAACCTCCAGGGAATATAAACACATCTTCATCCAGATCCCAAGCTGACTTCACCGTACAAGGCTGTCTAGGTTCTTGCTTCCCGTGCAGACTGAAATAAACGGTGATGTTGCCTACCGTGAGTTTAGAGCCTAGTTGGGAAGATAGAGAACTAATTACCACAAAGAGATTGCAATGTCATCACTACACAGATGATGTGTGACATTTAAAAAAAAAAAAAAACTGTGAGGCCCTCTCCCTAGTTCATTCAAGTGGTAACAACTGCTGGAGCATGATAGAAAAACTCCATGTGATGCTTGGATCATTCCTTGCCCTACGCACTGCAGAAAGAACGCTGAGATTTCTGAAATGTACCACAGTCCACCGCCACGCCCCATTTCTAGGCTACATCATTTGTCATCCCATATTTAACCCACTCCACATGGGATTTGGCAAAGAAGAAAGGGAGGCATCTTCCTGGCCCTCGGGAAGTTTATACTCTAACTGAGAAGATAAGTAAGTAGCCAATGGCATCAGTCAGAAGGTGAAGAAAACCAAGGAGGAGGAAGGATCATGCAAGCAAGGTACAAGACCCAGGCGACATACAGAAGGCTCCTGAGAGCAAAAAGCAGCGGAAGCAAATAGAAGTCCAGACAAGAGTTTGATAGCACACTGGCATTTTCTCAAACTTCTCAATGAGGTGAGAGATGATGCTATTGATGTGTATCCTGATGATAAACACTACAGACAGATAAATAAGTCGGCGCAAAGGCCCTGGGGCAGGAGGCTGCTCAGAAGATTCAAGAATGATTATAGAAGCTGTGGAGGTTTGAGGGATAGTCCTAGGAGGTGAGTTCAAGAAAGGACCAGGAAGACGAGGTCTCACTGAACCTCCAGAACCACTATAAGGACTTTGTTTCTTACTCTAAGTCAAACCAGAAGATACTGGAAATGTAAAGCAGAGATTTGAGTTCTAACAGGATGACCTAGCTGCTGTGCAAAAAGGCTGTGGTGAAACAAAGGTGAATTTGGAGCCAAGCATAACCACCCAGGTGGAACAGGGTGTGGACTGAGTTGTAGAAAAGGCAGGGAGGGAAGAGAATGAACAAGGAGTGGCCGGATCAGAATATACTTGAGGACAAAGCCAAAAAAAAAATTCCCTGAGACCTGGATAACACGGTATAATTAAGAGAGTTTAGTCAAAGAAAACATCAGCATCTGGGCTTGAGACCCTGGACGCAGGGAACCGCTGTGTAAGATGAGGACCCTATTAGACTCAGGAGGAAAGCAGGTTAGCATTGAGAATTACCTCTGAGACACTCGAGAGGTACTGCAAAGCAAAAAAAAATCACACATTAAGCTGGATATCTGAGTTTCGAGCTCAGAGTGGCCAGGCTGGTCTGGAAACATCACTTGGAGACGTCAGGGATCATCAGACAGTGTTAAGAACGACGAGACCAGACTCAGGCATGGATAGTGATGACATGAGGCTTCAAAGTTGAAGCAATTCAGCAAGATAACCTCTCTTAACTGGACTCTCAAATGGGCACAGGGTGTCTGCATCTGAGAGGAACACAATGGTGCTTACTGTGAGAAGATTGTTAGAAACCAAGGACACAGATGCCTTTTTGCTGAAGCCACATGCCATGTGTCCATGACCCCTCGGACTGTCTGGAGGGACCTGTAAGACATAGCCATTGGGATGCAGATGGAAATGGCTTTGCCTCAGCTGATGGACCTCCTCACCAAGAGGGAAGATTATACAACTACTGAACTCCAACTTGCCAACACAAGAAACCAATCGAGCCCAACTTCCATGTAAGGCCCGATGACAGGCTGTCTTCAGATTTCCCCTCCTAACCTGGAGAGGCAGCAGCGTCTCACAGGAACTGCTTTCCCTCCTGCCTCAGCCGTAGCACAACTGAAACCTTTCATCCCCCAATGCTCTCCCTACTGTCACAGTGGCCCACATAGTGTGGCTTCCAACAAGGAGCTCACGCCACCACAGACGAAAAGGAGTCTGTGGAGTTTACCGGCAAAACCTAGATCTGACCACCAGAAGGCCTGACACCAAGGTTTGAAGGTTTCTGAGGACACAGTGGCAACACAGCCAGGAGGTCACACCTGCATGAGATTATGGTGTTATCTCTAAGAGGTTTGAAAATCAAGAGTCAAGAACAAGGTTACAGATCTCATTGTTAAGCACTATTAGCCGTCACACAGTATTTTCTTCATGCCCCCCCAGCTCTAGGCTTTGTTGATAGAGTACTTGAGGCTTCCCAAGAGGACAAAGCATCAGTTGCATCGTTCTGGGGATTGCAGTCTCTATCCATCTGTCTCATCTCCTGCGGCTTTGAGGCAAAGAAGGGGTTACCAACTAGCTGGAGTGATCTGTTCCTGTTATCAAGGGGAAACGGATACTATCTTACAATGAACCCAAGGAGAATGATGTTCGAAGCCTCTAATTGGTATTATCCTCTAATTAATTTCCAGTCCTCTTATTATTTTCAAGTCCTGAAGTAAAAGTTAATGGGAGACTACAGTAATAAAAGAAAACTATTAAGAATTCAGACCCTTCAGGAATGAGGGTTTGGATTATAAGATCATGCTACCAGCTTGAAATGCTGAACACCTGAGGTGCTGGCTAAGGGCAAAGGAAACATGAAACTGGCTGAAGAAAAGAGGCTGGCTCACCAACTGTGACTGCATGGCCGGTGATGGAAATCAATATCACAGTCACTATGCAAATTTTCCTTCTCTGTTTTATAAGAAAATGGGTGGATAGATGATGAAGGTAGATAGATAGATAGATAGATAGATAGATAGATAGATAGATAGATAGATATGGCTAGATGGACAATAGATAACAGGTAGATTATATATAATAGATATATAGGTGATAGATAGATAGATAGATAGATTGATAGATAGATAGATAGATAGATAGATAGATAGATAGGTTCCATAAATTTTCTGTCTTCTCCATATATTCTTTGTTTTATTCAGAGAATGTGGTAGTTAACATCACAGCTATTTTAATGCACAGAGTAACCACAAAGGATTGTGACAGTTCTGCAAAAGTAATTAATATCACCCAGAGAAGCCACAGCAACTAATGGGACTTCATGCATCACTTCCCCAGAAGACAGGGAAAGCAACCTTCTGGTCTAAAACACCGTTACATTACATCAGGCTGAAGCCCAACAGCCCATCAGAACAGAGGGCTGAAAAGGATGCTCCCTGTAGCTAACTTTGCAGACTGGGCTTGCTCTCTCTTGGCCTTCTCTCAGCCCAACCCTGCCCTGCACAGTAAGCCAACCTCCAGTCTTATTCAGCCCAGAAAAGCATCAGTGTGGCTGGTGGTAGGAAGCCACTCCCTCCATCAATCTAGTTTCTGGAGACAGCACAGATCTGATAAAGAACATGCAGGAGAGGCTCCTAGCTTCCTCTCAGGCACTTCAGCATGCATGGTAGAAGCCTGGGTAGGGAGATCCTGGTGGGGGGAAACTCAACTTTCAGCCCTTCTTCCTCTGCCTCTGTTCAGTGTGCAGAGATTCTCCTAGCTACTGACTGTGAAGCAATGCTACACTTTCTGGTCCATGCACTTCTGAATTTTGCAGCATCCTTATGAACATTCCTTGCATTTAATCTCTTCTGTCAGGAAGGCTGGAAGATCCAGGGAACCCAGCTATGTACTTGTTCTAGAAGCCTTGTAAAGAAAGTGTTCCTAGAATTGAGAGGGTTATCAGTCATGTAAAATGCCACAGCCAGCTCACATGAAAGGACCATTGGTCTAGCTAGGAGATGACTGCAAAGTCTTGGATGTGACTCCTTCTTTGGTTTCTAATCATCCTCATTCTCATCCTCATCCAGCATTCTACCCAAACGACCTATCCATGGAGATCTAAAATCCAGTTCCCTAATGTCAAAAGTAAATTCCAAGGTCATAGCTGCTCTCTAAAGCATGATAGGAGAAAGGACCTTCCAACCTGACCCACTGTCATTTTCAAGCCTCCTCTGGAGTCAGTTTCCCAGAATGACTTCTAAACCCTACCATGTTTTTCATATGGATCCCTTCTCCCTTTCATCCTCCTATGCCTTTTTAACATGTCTTCTCCCTCCTCAGAGGTCACTCTGCCATTCTCTCCTCCTGAGGCTCTCCTCAAATTCCATTGTGAGTATGCCCATCTCCTTCAGGTCTCATTGTTCCCCCCAAACAGAAATGATCCCCCTTAATCTTGACTCCCTTAGCCAACTGTACACATGTGCAATTATGCTGTTATAATTTTCTGCTTGTATGTCATCTCTACTGTGATCTTCAGTGATCCTTCTTGACCAGAACCTCACTTTCCTCATTGTGATGTGACAAATGTGACAAGCTTAGCACTCTACACAACACAACACCAATCAAGAGAGATTCAATGTATCTGTGAAAGTGAAAGTGGTTCTCACAGGAGAATATGAGCCTTAGCTAAGACGGTCAAAGCATCCTCTCGGGGAGAAAGAAGTGTGAGTGATGATAAGACATGAAAAAAATATAATTTTCCATTTCTTCTTTTTGAGAATACCATTTCCAAAAGTCCTTTTAGATGTAATATTCTGCCTAGCCTTGTCAGAAGGGAATTTCAAAGTGCAAAAGAATTTTGAGAATGGTCACAAAAAGGCAAAAGATATGGAGGTGGGAAGGGAACACAGCAAATACAACTTCAGTTTTAGGAAAGCTGTTCTCCATGGGCTTGTAGAGAGGACCTGACTTGCTGGAATACAGTGTTTAAACACTAGCGCTCTAGCTAAAGAGAGTGACTTGGAAGGTGAGACTAGCCCATGTGCCAGCAGAATAAATACAGAAGGGGCACCCCAACATTTGCTGAGTACTTACTAAGTTCCAGCTGCCATGCTTGGTGCTTTTCAGACACTGAACAGAGGATGCACAGAACTCGTGGGTGATAGACACCATGTTCTGTACTGTCCACATGTAAAAACTGTCCCCATCATGTACCTGAGAAAGACTTGCCTATGTCTCCGACATTAAAGGAAGGGAAATCATATAGAAGTTAATAAGCATTAGTCATCCTTAAAAACGGGCCATTGTTTAGAAAATGCTTCACAGAATTTGGTAGCTGGGGGGAAAGGCAAATGACAGATTAAGGAAATGGTGTTGTTGAAACAAGGAGCTTGTGAAAAATGGCTGCTGAATGGTAGGGGGTTGTCCCAGCTTTGTGTAACAAGCCATTAAAAGTGAATTAAAAATCCATTCACTGTCGTTTCCCTGAGGGGCTTTGAAAATGAGAGAGATGGCCATCGCTTGGAAATGATGGAGGTAGCAGACAAGCCAGCAACAGGGTGGGGCCCAAGAACTCAGATCTATGTGCCAATTCCTATACTCACAGAGTGTGGCACTCTGGAAGAAGGGTCAGCTAGCTCAGAAAGGACATCTTAACTGGCAATCTGACCTCACCCCTTCCTAACCTTCTGTGACCCCACCCATGTCCACACAAGCACTTCCAGCACCACACTGAGATCAAGATCACAGACTCAGTGAGCAAAGGGAAGATCTGGCTCAAGAATAAAGCCCATGTATAATCCTCAAGGTAAAGAGAAACACAACCATCCTGTTTATTTTGGGAGAGAGCAAAGGTTTTAAACCAGATTATCTTGCTGTGAACTCCAGACTCAACAATTTACTCTCTGGACCTTAGCCCAAGAACATGCCTTACTGAGCCCCCAGCAGCCTCATTTTGCAAGTCAATATATCTTTTCTTCAATTATGCTAACTGTAAGGAATATGTGAAAGCTGTCTCACCACCAGGCACATAGCACACCAAATGGAAAAAAAAAAATGAGGACATGGGAACAAAAAATGTTGCCATGTATGGTTAAGGAGAAGGTTTATTGTAGATCTGACAGAGAACACAGTGAGGGGCCTCTGGATGGATCCAGACTTAACTGGGCTAGCAGAATGAACTGGAGTATGAGAGAATGGAAGGGTTGGGGGAAAGTGAGAGAGCAAAGAGAGAGGAACCAGGAGCCAAGTGGCCAGGAGCAAGCTAGAAAATCGAGAGAATAGAGGAACCGAGAGAACACCTCATCAAAATGGCTGAGTTATAAACGAAGGAGAACCTGGGAATAGGGAAGCAAAGTTCAGAAACTGAGAAGTTTAGTGAAGTGGAGGCTGGGGTATGCCTGCCAAGACAACTCTGTAACAGGTGCTTATGATGCTGAGAACCTAGTAGACAGCCTCCACTTTGATATGTTAAATAGGCATCCCAGTTAGCCACTTGTCTTGAGTTTGAGACCTAACACATACCATCAGCATGTGACTTATACATTCTGTGTTGTTCTAAGTCACAAAGGTGATCTGCCCTCTGGGGAATGGTGAGGGGAGGGAGGGATGCCGTGTCCCCAGGAAGGAACACTTCACTTCTTTAGTGATGACAGCCTGGACCTCACAAAATGCTAAGCAGCTTTGCTGGCTTCCCTTTCATGTGGAGATGAAAACTGAAGATTCCCATACAGGATTCTCATTGTGTGTTCCAGAATGGTGATGAGTTCCTCTGCACTAAGAAGTTAACAGGTCCAAGCAAGTCCATGGCTACTGATGTGTGATCTTTGATCCTGCCATTCATCTGTTTGAATGGATCCTGCCCCCCAAACATTTACTCCCCTTCCTTCCCACTCCTTAAAAAAAGCAGTGTTTCTCTCCAGATCTCAAGAGTACTCAGCCAAATGTTTTTTTCCCCCCTGGGGATCAACTGTTACCCAGGTAACAGGGAGCCACTAGCCCTGGATGTTTTGTGAAGGATCAAAGGCAGGGTCTTAGCCAAAACATAGATCACATCTGTTTTCTTTGCTATTAGATTGCCAGTATCTGAGACTCCCCAGCCTCTCATGGATCCGCTGCAAACAAAGGGAAACAAGCAATGCTCACCAGCTCTGATCCAGCATCAATTAAGCCAACTTCTCATTCAATCCTGTAGATCACTATAGACTCTATGGCCAATGGCCATGGTGACCACTGGAGATGGGCCTGCTGATCTACAGCAGTCTCTGTGCTAGAAACAAGGACTTACATGGTGATTTCCTGCCATGACAGTCAGCACAGTATGGGTTCCATGAGGCTAGAGACTCACTCTCTCAAGCAAGAACCGTAAGAAGCCTTAAAGCTTTCTGTAATGGTTCTTGCTGTTTTCTGATTGGGATGGAGCAGAGGCTGCCTTTCTTGAAGATTTCTGAGGACTGAAGGTGCTTGTCTGTTCATCTTAATAGAAGAATAAAGATGAGAACAAGAACTTGAGACGTAAGAAATCACATGTGGAATAAACAAGAAGGCTGGAGGTTTTATGGTTCTTGGCTGGTATGGTCCTGGAGGCATTTATGGTCCTTGGCTATGGCTGTCTGTAGGAGCTAGAGCTTTGAACAAGGTGCAATGTTCCCAGCCTTATGCAAGCCATGGGGTAGACTGAAACCAGATAATAATGGTTTTAAAGACAATATATGTATTTCTAATGCTGCTGTAACAAAAATTTTAAATCTTACAAATGCCCCATGTGCCATTACATGGAGGTTAGAATTCCAGAATGTGCTAAAGAACTTCAATGATGGGATTATCAGGGCCACTCCCCTGCATACTTCTGGATGTTCTCAAGCAGAATCCATTGTCCTTGCACTTGCAGCTTCTAAAGGCTGCAGCTCACTCCTTGAACATGGTCCCTATCTGTAGTGAATGAAGTAAGGGAAGACAGACAAATCCCTGTGAAAGTAGTGGCTAAAACTCGAAACTGGAGATTAGCAGAGGAAGTGCCTCTGAGTTTCCCAGAAGTCCATGTGTCATCACAATCAGAGAATCAGACTTGAACCTGAGCTTCAAAATACAGAAGACTATCATGAGTGTCCGTAGCTCCATCTTATACTTCAACTTAGCTGCACAAGCTGTCATACCCTGCAGCTCTGTCATACCTTCCATCTTCATTGTCCATGATGACCATTCAAGTCTTTCGCATATGTCATCATCCTGACTCTTCTTTCTCCCAGTTGTCCATTCAGAGATGCCTGTAGCTGCATGAGACCCCACATGATAGTGTAAGATAACTATTCCACTTCAGCTCCATTTGGTAAATTGTGGGGAGGCGTCTAAAGAGAAGCTAGGGAGATTAAACAAGGATAGAAAGGATGGCCTACTGAAGATAAATTGTATAAAATCTGCTGAGCATGCTACTGATATGGTCCAATCATAGATTATAAGAGATCTTAACTAAGGTAATATCTGTAGTGAATGAAGTAAGGGAAGACAGACAAATCCCTGTGAAAGTAGTGGCTAAAACTCGAAACTGGAGATTAGCAGAGGAAGTGCCTCTGAGCTTCCCATGTGTCATCACAATCAGGGAATCAGACTTGAACTTGAGCTTCAAAATATAGAAGGCTATCACGAGTGTCCGTAGGCCCCATCTTATACTTCAACTTAGCTGCACAAGCTGTCATACCCTGCAGCTCTGCACCTGCTCTGTCTTGGAAGCTGCACAGGCCTCACCTCTCCTCAACTCTGTCTTGCTCTTGACCATAAGTCGGCCACCTCCACAGGCACGCTCACTGTTAGACAGCTCTCTTCTCTGGACTTCTTGGCATCTTCTTTCCTGGAATAACATTATCTTTGCCTTTACAGATCTTCTTCCCACTCTGGCAGGAATCTTGGCCATGAGGGCTCCATCCCAAGACCGGGTAGGTAAAGGACCATCCCTCTCCCGTAGGGACACAGAGAGTATCACAGAGATCAATCTGTCTAGACTCCTAGACCAGCACTTAGGTACCATTTACCCCAGAAGGAAGAGCATCCATTCAACTGCTTAAGTATTTAAAATCCCTTACATTAGAGGAAGAAGAATTTAGTGTCATCAGAGGCAGTCCTTTTCCATCTCTTATAGAAGTCAGCATTATGCTACCTGCCAGGCCAAGAAACTTATCTAGACTACTAAAATAATATAGGCCTGAGCTTTGTCTTTACATAACTCCTTCAAGAGAGGAGGGATCTTAAATAGTTTAGAGCATGTGATTTAGGAGCCCTCTCTAGCTCAGCCTAGGCCTACCCTAGAACACATAATTTATCTGTGTTGATTCACTAGCATATATTTGATCCGATCTCCTCATCCTTCCCTTCTCCGAGAATCCATGGTCACAGTCCTGAGAAATTTCTCTTCTGCAGAATAACTCTGAAGAAACAGGTTCTTCATGTTTCTTAGCTACAGCAAGAGTCTGTACGAGGGATAGTCCGTACTTAAGAAGAAAACTGAGAGGAGACAAATCAGGCCTTCCTGAGTGTTGACACAGGGTTCACACCATCTCCCTCCATGATGCAAAGCTCACAAGGTGCACTTCAAAGCTGAACTGCCAGGTGTAGAAGCAGAACTGAGGACAAGTCAGACTCCTGCTGCGGAGGAAAGAGCTGATCAGGTGTCAAGACAAAAGGAAGGACTAAATCCAAAGGGAAACAATGACTTTGGCCCTTGTGCCAGGCTGACAGAGTGCCCCCAAGGAATTCAGCACCTCTTCCCTTCACCTTGGGAATAAGTAACCTTTGTTTAGGTTACTTCACTCAAACAAGCTTGGACATCTGCCATGTATCCAGCTTGGTTCTGAAAGCTGCAACAGGTTAGACATCGTTTCCTCCTTACAGAGACCATCTACCATGTGAAGCATGCACAGGTAAGTAGGTCGCTAATATCCAAACCCTGCTTTTTTTTTTGACCCCCAAGGCTCTTATTGTACTAAAAATCATTAGCAATCCCTCCAATCTTTGAGGTTCAGTGCTACCCCCTATGCCAAAACAGAAGAGAAAAGCCAGGCTAAGAGCACTGGCTTTGCCTGGTAGAACCTGATCATCCTGGTGAACGAAGAGATTCTCATGGCTGAGCTTTGCCATGTTGGAAGGACATCTATAATGAATTGCTTGCTTTAGAATAGCTGATACCTTTCTGCTTCATAGAAGCATGGTGGCGGCAGATTTGATCTTTGCCTTTCCTTGGCTTTACTAATATGTACGTAAAAGACAGCATTACGTCTACTTGACCCCAAGATGTGTACATAGGTGCATCTCCATGACCCATACTGCCTGCCACTTCTCAGCCATCCTCTCTTCCAGCAGTAATGCATCCCTCATTACCCTAACCCACACTGACTTTGACATCTGTGGCTCATCATATTCCCTGGCATCTCCCACCCTACAACCCTATCTTATAAATTTAACCTCAACACATCTTATACTGAGAGAGGATAGTAGTTACACTCTTCCCTTTGAAACCAGATGACACCTTTGTGACTGCCTCAGACAAGAGGCATTACGATGCTAAAAGAATACAAGACCAGAGAATACCACCAATGCTATAGAGCCACAGGGAAAATACTAAGGGCATCTATACTCTTGATATTGCTATTTAAGTCACAAGATCAAGTTGGAGTTCAAGTCATTAACTTCGAACATTTTCTGTCAAGCTAGTGAATAAATCGTCCTTTTTATTCCAGCCCTATTCATGTTCCTGTCACACTGGGAACATTCCCCCCCAACCTTTTAAGCCCCAAATTAAAATTACTGCTTCCAACAAGACCATCCCACTTCTCGCCAGAGATTCGCTTGCTCCTTTGTGTGAGAATTAGGGTATTCTATCGCTGCAACTTCCTCTTGTCCTGTAATGTAAATGTGTATGTTCTCACGATACCCTGAGATATCTGACAGAAGTTTTGAGTATCTTGATTCCCCCGCCCCCAACAGTAAATAAACAAATATAACCCTGTCTGGTAATAATGGATGTCTATAAACTTTGCTTATATGTAAACATGTATAATAATAATAATAATAGTGGCAGTAAGGCTAGAAGTCACCAATTATCTCATTTAAACCTATAGCTGTCTGATGACATGTGACATCGTTATTCCCTTTTCTTTCAGGTATGAAACACAACCTAAAACCTAAAAGGATTAAGTAAGCAAAGTCGCATGATATGTTAATAGCAACGCAGAATACACTCTTGCTCCAGAAGATCAGACTGATTCCTCCCAGCATTTCAAATTCCACCTCCTTCTTGATTAGAAGCTATCAATTAACTCAGCAATTTCAGCACCGATGAAGTTACCATGGCAGCTGAGGTGCCTGGGAGAACTTCACCTGGAATCTCAAGGCCAACTTCAAAGTGAACCCAACAAAGTCTTCAAGGATCACAGATTCAGACTCAAGGCCACGTCCTATTCTAAGCATAGCACTTAAGGAAGACACAAGAAACCATGTGCCTAGGCAACCTCAGCTCCCTGGGATGAGGCCTGTGGCTTTCTTTTCTGGCTCTCTGCCTGCTTCTCCCTGCTTCTAAAGCCTGAATCCCTTGGGTTTTGAATCATAGTTTCTTCTCCTTCCTGACTACCTAACCTGACAGGCCCGGCGGGGGGCAGTTTTTTTCCTAAATTTAGAACTTTGACTCAAAGGAGTAGGCTCCACGTGGGCAGGGGATGGATGTGGGACACACCTGCTGTCCACTATCCAGTGTACTGATGCGGATAGTATGGGGTATGATGCAGTGCCAAGAAAAAAAAGTTAAGCCTAAATTATTGAAGGAGTATTCAAGCAGTAATCATTTTCCAAGGATTTAAAACGTGCCAACACTTTTTAGGTACTGCAAATAAAGGTGGAGCTGTGGGGAGCTTCCTTAGATAGATGAACAAACATTACAATTTGGGAGCTGTCGGGAGCTTCCTCAGAGAGGTGAACAACCATTAGAATGTGGGCAGGTGAAGGAGAGTCAGAAGGAAAAGAGACAGTAGGTTCAGAGAGATATATAAATGAGAGGAAAATAAGTAGATATGTAGGTAGATAGAGGGATGATATATGAATAGATTAGATATATAGAAAGATAGATAGATAGATAGATAGATAGATAGATAGATAGATAGATAGATAGATAGATAATAGTTGATAAATAGGTAGATTATAGATTGACAAATAGGTAAATGATTGATGATCAATAGGTAGATAGAGATAGATAGATAGATAGATAGATAGAGAGAGAGAGAGAGACAGATATATAGATGATAAATAGTAGATTATAGATAGATGATAGATAGATAGACATGATAAATCGATGATAAATAGGTAAATTACTATAGATGATAGATGGATGGATAGATAGACAGACAGACAGACAGACAGACAGATAGATAGATAGATAGATAAACAGAGAGACAGATGTATAGATGATAAATAGGTAGATTATAGATAGATGATAGATGGATGGATAGATAGACAGACAGACTGACAGACAGACAGACAGACAGACAGACAGACAGACAGATAGATGACAGACAAGCAGATAGCTTAGAATAATACTATGTTCCCCCAGGTAAGCATCTCTTTGTGTAGTTCATAAACCACTTCAGAAAAATTCTTCTTATAAATTATGTTTAAATGTAGATTCTAGTTGCCCCGTTTATGAATTGATTGAAGGTACTGGAGGCCTGCCTAACTAAGCAATCTGTATTCTATAAGCCATCCACAAGAAGTACAGTACTTTGAAATTATCCAGTGAGAGTCTTACAGATCTTAAATATAACAAGTGTGTTTCCCTAGCTGTCTCACCAATCACATCTCTATCACGAATTATCCCAAAGCTACTAACCTTTCCAGTTTTCACTAATTTTACCTCTAGCTTTGGTGTATGTTTCTCCACTGACACTAAGTTCGGATTTAGTTTTATTTCCTTTTGTTTTAAGCATATCACCCAAAGCAACTGTGTAAACAACAACCAGTGAAAGGCAGAGTCTCATGGGCTATGAACGCCTGACTGAATAATGCAGACTCATATCGTGATGGTTCCTGCACAGCAACTTGGAAGCCAGGGTTGTTCAATATTCAAACCTCAGTAAAATTCCAAATGAAAGCTCATCATTGGTCAGGGTGAGAATCATCACAAAAGCCTACACCACACTGGTGGGAGCCAAAAGGCATCTTGGGTTAAGCTCTTTCTATAGATGGCAAGAGCCTCAGAGACCAACATAAGCCAGAGTACAGGGATGCATGGGTTAGAGTCCATACAGGCAAGGGGTCATATAGGATTCAAAGGTAAGGCTACCATTGTGACTTTGGCTGGGACAAGCAGAAGGACTAGAGCTGAAGGCCCAGCTTTCTGCAGTTTGAGAGAAAGCTCTGCCTTTCTCTACCATCCAGGTCAACAGGGGCCTCCTTGGGTACTGCCTATATGTAGCAGATGGCCTGCTCACCAGAGCATTGTGCTAACTCTGGCTCCCAATCTCCTAGTCCCAGGAAGAGATCCCTGTTGTCTTCATTTAGATCAGATACTCACTGCTTGCTAGATAAGAATTGGCTAAAAGAATGTGTCCTATTTATATCTCAACACAGTAACACAAGTGCATGGGGTTGGGAGGAAAGACATAGGACAGCTGTGTGTGGACAGTCAATACAGTAGACGTCCTAACTGTCCACATACACTCAAGTTGAAACTGTATAAACATTGTGTATATACCCAGGTAGACAGTGCAACCTAAATGCTCCAAATATGTTGAATTATTCAAGATATTACAACAGATTCCCTAATCAATGAAATGAAGAGGAGACACTGAGGTTATTATGGGCTGGAAAGCTCCTGGCAAGCTTTAGTGGGGATAAAAAATACCTCACACAGGGAGAGGCTTGGCATGAAAAATGGCATGGGCATCAGGGTCAAGCAGCGCTGGGTTCCACAGGCAAGATGCCCATCCTCTTCAATGTTCTTTTGTCTGCCTTGCTTCCTCCTTCAAAGGAAGGGGGAAAGAAGTAGAGGAAGGAACAGACCTGAGCACTGCCACAGGTGATTGCACCCAGACAGAGTAAGCCTAGCCCCTTACCTGGGAGCCACACCTTACTTACTGAAGAGGAAAATCATGGGACAGAGAATTCTTCCCTGAGCATAGGGTTCTTCCTCCTTCCCTGGCTAGGTCTTACATGGAGTATGCTTGGAAACGTGGACCCTTCAAAGTGGAGCCCACCCAGTTTCAGGGAGCTGAAGGCACTGAGGCTGCCTCAAGTTCAAGAAAGAGCCAACCTCTTTTGGGCTTGTGAAGCAGGATACATGCTACTCTACAACAGAGATGGAGCTAAGCACACAAGGGCCTTAGTTAAACTCTGGGCAAGAGGGCAGCTGTGTTCCTAAGCTAGAGCCTAGGCCCTGCCTCTAACTCTGACAACCATGTTGTCTGTGACGGGGCCTGGGCCACATGTCGATCCTCAAGACTCTACTGAGACGTGCAGTGACAAGGATACTTCCTTTATATAGGCCTGGGTTACCTGCCCCACCCCAACTCCAATGCCTCCAGAGAAAGCCAGAGATGAAGATGGCATCATGGGAAGCCTGATTTCTTTACAGAAGCCCAGCAATTCAAATGAATCAGGAACTCTCCAGAGTCCCTTTAGAAATTAATGCACCGGGGTATGGTGGACAACCTTCCACAGACACCGCTGATACAAACATGGGGTGAGGGCTGAGGCACTGGGAGGTAGAGGTGCCCATAACTCCTAATGACCCAAAACGCACCTCTAGGGTAAGAGACTTAGCCTCCCTGGCAGGACTCTATGTACTACACACCCATTGCTCAGCAGGCCCAAAGCTGGCCCGTTAGCATTAGGAATCTTCTCTAGTGGTCTCTAACTAACAGAATCCCAAGTAACACAAAGTGCAATCTGACCAGGGTCCCACGCAATATGACATGACACAGACGTTGAGCCACCTCCCTGTGCTCCCGCAGTGACTCACCTTTGTCTTTCTCCTAGACTGATATCCACCCCCAGGTGGCCCAGGCATACATAGGGCAGTGCCTTCACCTGATGGAAGTTGATACTGTCAGGACACTGGGTGAGCCTTAACTTCCTGGGCTCTTCTCCTTAAAGGAGAAGCAGGAGAACCTCCAGTAATGACACCACATCTAAGATGAGCAGGAATGCCCAGAGGGGCTCAGTGAGATCCATGGGCCAAGCAAATGCAGGAGTCAGGCAACCAAGGACTGATGTGTTCCCGATATACCAATTAAATGAGAAGGAGTACTCCTAGGAAACTAAATATGCAAGGGTTAGATAAAAACAAGAACTGTTAATGACATCAAGGAGCCTCTGGCTGAGATTCCAGCACATAGCTCTGTGATCTGTGCCATCAGAGAGGGAACTCAGCCCTACCTGCCTCCCTTCTGCCTCAGGAAACAGGCGCACCCACTTCTCAGGCTGAAGGGAGAACACAAAAGAAAATCACAGTAAACCAATAATCCAGTGCCTGGCACAGAGACAGAGTTGACCAGCATTAGAACAAGCTCTAGTCGTCTCTATTTCTCTTGAAAGAAAAGGGAAAGGCCCTTGTTACCGCCCAGCATGCCGGCCCTTTCAGTGTGCTCAGAAATTTTCACTAGTTTTAAAAAATAGGGGAAAAAAAAACGGGAAAATGGGGAAGTGGAAAGCGTGGAGTCCTCTGGGCAGCGACAATTGATATTACCAATAAAAAAATGTTCTGAGCCGGTACCCGTTCTCTCCGGAGCCTCAGGCTCAGAGAGGAAAGGGAACTTCCCAATGGCACAGAATAGCAGATCCGGGACCTCATCATCTCTGCTCTTTCGGCAACACAAGGTGGTTTTAAAGTCTCCAGTGGATTAGAACAAGACTTTTCAAATCATCATCTTTCCACTAGGGATTCCTTTTGACCCAAGAAGTTTTTTAATCCATCCCTGGGTAAAGAGGCATACAAGACAAACATAATAATCAAACATTTGTTGGTAACGAATCATAAAGAAATTTGTTTAAAACCGATTCTTAGAATACATCTAATTTAATCATTTTTGAAGAATAAATCAAATTTGTATACTGGCTTGATGGATGTGTTTGTTTTTACATAAAGAATTAAATCTTCAATGAATATTTGATATAGCAGATCACATGGAATTTTCTATATTTTTCAGAGTTGGCCAATATTTTGACTGAGGACCACAGTTCTGATGATTTTATAATTGCTTGATGCTTCTTCACAAAAGTGCATACAACAAAGTTGCGGAAGTATGAGGACCGTTTCAGAAACTGTTGCAAATTCTACCCAGATGCCACATCAAAACTCAGTTCATGGTATTTCTGTGACACTCAAATTAGACTCAACAGAAATTTCTTTTACTTATGTGTATGTGTGTGTGTGTGTGTGCACATGTGCCATACACACATGTGCATGTGGAGGCTACAGGTTGACATCTAGTATATTCCTTGATCAGTATGAGAGATTCTCTTGATGAGCTAAATCAACAACTCAGTCACCAATTCAGCCAGTCTAATACAGCAGCTTGCCCTAGAGTTCCCTGTCTTAGCTACCGGAGCACTGACTGGCATTACAGGTGGGCAACCACACCTCCCTAGATTTGTTTTATGTGAGTGCTCGGGAGCTAAATGCTAGTCCTCACCCTTGCATGACAAGCACTTTATCTGTGGAGCCATCTCCTTGGTCCACTCAAACAGCAAACATTTAAAAGTCAAACATTCCAACACAATACAAGACAACAGTGTGCTAACTTGATCCTGACAACCGGCATTAGGAAACGATTAATAGGCTTGGTCTGTTTCCCATAATGAAATCATTATGATTCTAAAAGAACCCCCCCCCCAAAAAAAAAACCTGCAAAAGCACTGCAAGCTGTAAATTACAATAACCTCAAAGCTGAGCCAAAGTCTGCAGAGAGAGTACATTCTGATCATGTGACTGTGACAAATTACACAACAGAAGCAACTTAAAGGAAAGGAAAAGACTCATTTTGGCTCACAGTTCCAGAGGGCTCAGGTCATCATATCTGGGAGGAAGACGCTAAGTAAAGCAGCTCGCATCGTAGTAGACTAGGAAAGTAGGAACGCCAGCATGCTACCAACTTTCTTCTCTTCTCCTTTTGTTCTGTTACTCCCAAGGCCCCAGCAGACGGCACAGTGCTGGCCACACACAGGGAGCATCTTTCTCCTGAGTTAATTCTCTCTGACAACACCTTCACACACTGCCATGGACCATCTCCTAAGTGATTCAAAGTCCAGCAAAGCAATGGAGTCCAGCAATGAAGATGAACCACCACACAACTTTTCTCTAATGTGCTAAATTTAGATTTAAATGAGTGAGTGGATACAAGCACACACACACACTTACATACACACATGCATACACATATACACACACACAGAGAGACACACACACTCACACACACACACACAGAGACACACACACTCACACACACACACATATACACATACATACACATATATCTACACTCACACACATACACACACTCATACACACACACATACATATACATACATACACCTATAAGAAAGCAGAAGAGGGATGATTTGAGCAAAGGACTAAGACTATCAAGGGAGGTAGGAGAAATGAGTGCAGCTGGTAGGGAACCACATGAGAATGCTGCAAAGACTTACATGTACTGGAACACCACAATGAGACCTATTATTTTATATAATAACTAAAGGATCAATTAAAAAGAATGCATGAAATTAAATTAAAATGGTTTGACCATTATGAGAAAGGAAGGCAAAATAAAGTAGCCTTCATCCCCAACTAGTCCTGTGCGAACTCATCATACCCTGCACCCTCAAGTATTCTCTCTGGGGTTTACCTGAGATGGGTGCCATCTATGAAAGTCTGTGGTGAGGTAAAAGACAATCGGCAAGTGAAAGAGCTCAAGATCTGAGACCATGTTTGGAGGCATCAGAGGAAGACAGGACCTCAGGCAGTGGACAGACACAGAAATCAAAGAGAGCCAATGCTGGGAAGCAGCCTGACGTCTCACCATCAGCAGACTGGCTCATTTCTGACATGTGAGAATAGCACCTAGTTAGTAAAAAGATAAATCTGAAGTTAGAAAATGAAGACATTATAAAGGACGGAACATCCACCTATTCTCCCCAGGGACATGGCACCCTGGTCCAGGCCTATCCAGGATCCTTTGGCACAATGGCAGAACCATTTAATGCTTTACACTGCAGATGCCACTTTACCTAATATGCTCTTCCATGTCCATGGAAATACGAAATGATGCGATTTGCACAGAAATGATTATAATAGAAGCTACCCCTCTCAGGAACACAACATCTCCATATTGAACAGTGGGGAAAAAAAAAACCAAGCAGCCAATGACACATTCTCTGACAGGGTAACAGTGTCACTCCAAACTGAAACTGAGTCAGTTGGGTCTGTATTCATACAGCAGGAAAGTATAAGCATGAGTTACAATTTAAAGCACGAAGTATGCTGGTCCTTAGAAGTATACATAAACATACATGTAGACATCCATTAATAAACTGGCATTTGGCCATGAGATTATGACCTGTAAATGCACCATGAAAACTTGTTTCTGCTTTGTGGAATGGCGTAGCCTCAGGCCTATCTAAAGAACTATGTTGATTACAGTGTAATTATGGCAGTGCTGATATATATCACAACCAGAATAGAAAAATACTTCACACAAAGGAATCAGAGTAATGGTGTACGTGTGCTATGTCGCAATGTGACGTCTTTACTTATTTATACTAAGTGTGTCCAAGAACACTGTATTCCAAGACCCTCTACGGCTGGCTTTCTTGGTGTTTGTTTGATTGGTCTACAGCATGGGGCAGAGCCAGTGAGTCACCAATCATCGCCGCCAAACCCTTCTTCTGGCATCCCAATTGGCCATCTCCCTCCTTCAAGCAGCAAGCTTCTCGAAAACAGGGAGTGTGTGTCCACTCTTCCTTCAGAGGCCTCCCTTCATACACAGAGTCTCCCCTGGGATCTGATGGCGATCTGAAGGAGAGGCACGGTTGTCATCTTCAGCACCGTCAGAAGAGCCACAGAACAAATACAAACGTGTTGTGCTTCATTCTGACCTGTCACGTTGCACACAAAGCTCTCCATACTCAGTTCATGAAGAGGAGCTAGTATATCGCACAGGCGCCAAGATCAACCAGGCCCAGTCCTGACTCAGACCCAGTACATCTCACATTTAGCAAATTGGAAACAGATACGCAATGGCAGTATAATGAATGACAGGGCAGTATGACAATAACTAGAGGACAGCAATCAAAGCAGGCTTCCCAGAGGAGGAAGTGACAAAAGAGAGTGATTAAGGACCTGCTATGCAGAGAAGCAGAATCCAGGCTATTGGAACAGTGTCACAAAAATCACAGCACACAGTAGTCTACAAAGGTAAGAAGGGTTATGTTGTGGGTCTCAAGTTCAGGTCACAGAGGCTGGGTCAATGCAGAAGCCTGGATCGTGAGACTGGATTAGTGTTTTGGCATAGGGTAAAATATTAGAGTAGTGGAGCAAGGGCAGGAAGATGGACATGAAAAATCCAGAGAAGGCCAGGGACAGGTCTCACGGCAGGCGGGCAGGAATAGGAAGCAGGCAGCGGGCCTCCGAATGTATTGCTAAGATCAAGGTTAGGTTCAGTAACCCTGAGCCTGAGACTCAGAGCCCATTCTGCCCACTGAGGCACGCCACCCTGAAAGCTGAGAAGAGAAAGGTTTTCATGGAGCCCAAATATGCTCCTTCCTCCTCCAGAAGCGGAGTGACTGCGATCGGGTAGACAGCAGAAGAGCTTCTCTAAAGGACTCGGATGACACACAAACCACTCCTCATCAAGTCGTTTTTATCAAGTACACTTTATCAGGAGGATTTCCTCCTCCTCCCCCCACAACAAAAGCTTCTAAAATGATCGCAATGATGGACAGAGAGGATTCCTTTTTTCCCAACCAACCCAGGAAAGCATTTTTGTCACGGTTATTTTGTCTGCTTCACGGCCAAAAAGGATGCTGCCTCTTTGAGACTTACAGCAGTGCCCCCAGTCTATGAAAAGAGACCAGGGCGCCAAAGGACCAGCCGACCAGCCCTGAAGGAGGAAACCTTCTCCAAAGGCAGGTCGCACCTCCGCTCCAAGAAACTGAATGGTTAAGGCATACCTTACTGAAACGCTCTCTCTTCAGTCAGCCAGACCAGATGTGTATATTAGCAGGCAGTACTATCCCTAAGTACATTGCATAAGTTACTTTTGAGTCACTCTGACCAAAATACCTAATTTAGACAATTAAAGGGAAAAACTGGTTTGTTTGCTTTTTTTTTTTTTCATGGTTTCAGAGTTCGGTCCATGATTGCTTGCTCGGCCCTGTGGGCTTGGGCAGAACACAATGACAGGAATGTATGAGAGCAGTTGTTCGTGTCACAGCAGAAGGGCAGCAGAAAGGGAGGCTGGGCCCAGACGCCAGGCTATGACCTCTAGTAACCTATTTTAACCACCCAGGTTCCACCTGCTAAAAGTTCTAGAGCCTCCCAAAAGAGTGCCACTGCCGGGACACAAGCATGCAAACCATGAGTCTGTGGAGGGCGTTCCAGACTCAAACGCTAGCCTGCCTAGGGGAGAAGCTGCTGCTGTCGTCTCAGAGATAAAATCTTACAGGAAGCGTGAGAGTTAGGGGCCAGAGACATGAATGTGTTATTACTCGCTGCCATCTAATTGGCAGAACTGGAGAAAAATTAAGTGGGCATGCCTTTCCCATCAGAGTATCATCAAAAATGTCCGTAGCTGAGGATGAGTCCTGAGAGGCAGCTGGCCTCGTGGAGAAGAGAAAGCCTGGTGCTTGCGGAGATGCAGTCTTACTGACGGCTCTAGAACCTTCCTAAGTGGAGATTCCCACTCTGCCCTGTGCTGTGCTGACATCTCATGTCCTTGCCCTGGCTCACAGCCACCTAAGGGGCTGAGCCCTGCCTAGTCCTTCTTGTAGCAAAACCTGGTTCAGAAACAAAAGCTTCAGCCGCAGTCTACCTTCCAGGTCAAAGTCCTTCCTGTGGCTGTACACCAAGATTCCTGCCCGGCTCTCAGCAGTGGTTGAACACTGCGCCTTGTTAGTGTTGAAGAAAACAAAGCTTTTTATTTGGGGAATTGCAGGCTGGGAATTGAAATGGAAAACAAAGTACTTAACGTTTGAGCGGGAGAGGTTCTGTTGATTTGCCTTGTCTTAACCGAAAGGAAACAACAAAATCTGGGTCACAGATTTTTCCAACTATTTCATGAAATAGTACAGGTAGAAAAACCTTGGGATTGCTAGGGGTGGGGCCAAGCTAGGCCAGACTCGAGCTTGGGTCTAAGACATGTGGGCTTCATTACATTGGACAGTGAATGTACCACCAGACGCAGGGCATCTCCAGCAGACACAGGAGTTACTATCCACCCCTTGTCTCAGACCTTCAGAGCGCTGCTATCAGATTCATCTCTCCTGTTGCACACCCTTGGACAGGTCACTCTTCTGTTCTCAGAACACCACTCCCTTCCCTTCCTAAGTTGACACTCCTTGTTCAGAATGCACAGCTGACACGTGGCTCCCACCTCATCCCCCCTACACCACTTCGCCCTGATGAAAAGCCCTGGTCTCCTGCCTGCCTTTCTGCTCTGAGCTTCTCCCTGAAGATCCCCACTCCCAACCTTTCTGGCCCCATCAATCCACATTTCTTTCTTAGCCCCAGTCTTAGAGACCCTGTGACTAGGATAGGCAACAGAGTTCTAGGGAGACATTAATTTGAGGCTCTGCCACTTTCAAGTGTGACCTTGACGGAGTCACTTAATCTCACTAAGCTTCAGTTTCCTCCTCTTAAAATAAGTGTGAAGCCCTTGGCTGGCCAGGCGACTGTGGAGAGCCGATGAAACATCTCATGTCAAATGCCCTCTCTTCCCAGAGGCGTGCTGAGCCCCCATCGCCCAGACAGTCTTTGTTCTCCTTCATGTGTAATTTGCAATAATTATCCCATGGCATGAATTCTGTTTGTAGTTCTGACCCCACAGATGCTTGGTTTCTTTTCAAGAAGGTATACTTACTTCCTTTCATCTCTGTATTACCAGGAAATGAACAAAATTTAAATATGCCAAACACTGACTGGGTCTACCTCCTACCACACCCGTTCCAATAAATACTTCCACTTCCAATATGTTTTACTGGGTTGCCCTATGCTGTAACAACTGCCTGCATACATTATCTCTTTTCCTGGATTTTAAGTTCTTTGGAACTATGCGTTTGTCTGAGCCTATTTTAAGTTTTATTTCTTTAATTTACATACAGCAAAGTTCATTCTTCCTAATGTATGGCTCCATGAGTTTTGACAAATGCACAAGGTTGTGTAACCACTTGCCTGAGACATTTTTATTCCTCCCAAGGTACTACCATTCTATAAATATTTACTGAATAAATAAATGAGTAGCGGAATGAACCAATACTTGCTGAGAAATGCTTCCACGCCAGCCACCAAAAAATTTCGAAGTCCAAAACAATACAAAAGACAAGGTTATAAGTGTCGTGTCTCCTTTCTGCAAAGCAATTTCTCAATATCAGAAATCTCTAGGAAATATTTTCAGCCTCTGGCGTGAAGCTTTCAGTTCTGTGGTGAATCCAGAGAAAATAATCAGATAATCACAGTGATGTCAGGAGGCCCAGGAAGGTCACAGGTCATTGCCCGCAGCAGCAAACTCTCAGCAATGACAGGGACAGCCACAATAGAAAAATAGTGAGTGACACCAAGGTGCTCCAGCATCAGGACATTAAAATTACATTTTGGATAAATAATTGATATGGTGTATAATGCATAATTATGTATTATGAAGTTAACTGTAAAGACAACCTATAAAACAATATGCTAACAATATATGTAGACTATATACTTCGTACATGTTGAATAATGAAATGCATATTTAAAATATATGTGTGTGGGGAGAGTGTAAGTATTAATCTAATTTTACAAAACAGACTATATGCACCTTGGTACCCTGGTCAATGGATGCTAGGGCATTTCTTTTCCTTCACTGTTTCCAGATTTTCAAATTTTCTTCACTAGGTATTCCTACTTCTATAATGACAAAAAAAAAAGTTATAAAAATAGAGTTGAAAACCCTTTATTTCTGCTTTTTTAAAAAAAAAAAATTTCCTAACCTTTATTTCATCTCTCGATGATTCAGTGGTGGCTAAATTTTCACGTTGGAGATGTGGCATATGGCTCCGCTTTAAGGAGAACGTGCTTGCTGTCGGAAGCATGTTCAGAAATACTCCATCCCACTGGAGGGTGACACATGCCAGGCAGAGCTCCAGGAAGCAGCCCCTGCCCTGGGGGCTGAGGCTTCCTCCTGTTACAGCAGGAGAACGTCAACGTCAAATAAAGGATGATGAGCGGGGTCTCTGGCTCAGTGAGATCAGTCTTCACCGCTAAAAGGCTACATGATTTCCCCTAACCTCAAACAAGTGGGACGATGTGTCAGTCATTTCTGTGTCCCTGGCAACGTATCTCTCGGAATGGCATGAGCATCCTTCTCATTGCATAAGAGGAAAAAAAATCCAGAAACTCTCCTCAAGCTTTCTTTGGTTCACCCCGAAAGCTTCTGTTTATCAAATACCTTACTGACTTCTCGGACTTCATCACCAAGTTGGCTTTTATGTTCACTGGCTTCTATCTTTACTGCTCCTTGTGGCTCCTATAAAGTGCTATGGTCTCTTTCATGTTATATCTGCACTGTATATGTATCTAATGTATACACCATTAGCATACCTCTTCACACCTACTCATCTCTATTTTACTGCTTGCAAGATAATTTGAAAGCGTACCTCTATATCCCAAACCTTTATGACAGTACCCGGTATATATAGTACATGGTAAGTAAACATTTGGTGAGTGGATAAATAAATAGAGGGTCATCATTATGTCCTCTTCGCACTCACAGAAGCAGGGATGCATCCTAAATAAGGAAAAAGCTTTCTCTGTTTCCAAAGCTCTCTTGGTGCAAAATCAACTAGCATTCACTGGGGAAAAAAAAAACCTGCCATCACTTCCCCTCCCAGACCCCATCCCAGTCCAAAGCCAAGTGCCTGTCTTCCTGCCAGGAGAGTCCACAGCTAGCTGCAAATATTCCACTCAGTTCTCCCAGCCCATAACCTTAGCTATAGCGTTTACTACTGTGAACACTATCAGATACGTTTAAATATGCTGTAAAGGTCAGACAATTGAGGCATTCCCCTTTTTTAGAATCCATTTCACATCGTGGCAGAGCTGAGGCTCCTAGCACCCTCTCAAGCTCAGCTCTGAAGGTAAATTATGAAGCTTTTTTCTCTGCTGTAAGGACAACTTCATCATGTATCATATTCTATGGGATAATGGCTTTAAACCCATCTGTTACAGGCGGGAGCAGCAAGTGTTGAAAGCCACAGTCGAATCTTAACTTCTGAGCCATCACCCTCAATTTCAAAAAAAAAAAAAAAAAATCAGCTGTTAAAAGCAGCCTCACGTTTCAAAAAGTTAGGAGAAAATGGTCAGGGGAGGGTGTCTAGCCAGCAAATGCAGAGTCCCAGTCACCAAGCTGAGAATATCTGAAGGTGGAACGTGTGGCTTTAAAGCCCCTGCTTCATTCCACTTCCACCAGACTCTTCCCTGGTGAGGAACATTTCCCCATTGCCCTGATGTACTGTTCACTGATTCTTTTGAATGCAATGGTTCATATGTTTCTTGAGGAAAACGGTGAAATGAAGGAACTTCTTTCCTAAGTAAACACACTACAGACAACTACAGACATCACATAAATCTTCCACTTAACATGGGGGGGGGGAAGCATTGCAGACCATCAACACATCTCCAAGAACAAAGACCCTCCCCAAAAAGGACTTGCTTTATATTGTCCTTTAACTATGTGGTCTTGGGACACATATTTGACCTCTCTGTGCTGCTGTTAGCTAGGGTGGAAACTAAAGATACTTCAAGTTAGTTTCTAACAAAAAAAAAGTTAGACAGTGGAAGCGATGTATTTATCTAAATATTTTACAGCATCTTTCTCAACACTGCACACTGTTCTTTGGGTTCTATAATGTAGGCTTGAGTGATCTATGGGGATTAAAATAGGATCTCAGAGACAGAGTTAGGAAATAAATAAGACTGAGATTTACCCAAAGAAGAAGAGAATTGAAAAACAAAGAAAGAAAAGAATATATTGACAGAGAACAGGGAACGTGAAAGCAAGGGGAGAGGAAAGCTCTATGCACAGTGAGAGTAGTAGGCGTGAAGAAGGGAATGCACACAGTGTGACTATTAATCATGCTGCCCCCTTTCTTCCCTCTGATCTCAAACTCCACCCTCCAGAAGAAAGTAGTAATGACAGGCATCAATCCTAAAGCTTCCATAGACCCTGCTGGGCATCAATCCTAAAGCTTCCGTAGACCCTGCTGGGCATGCTCAGCTGCTCCATATTGTCCTACTATCTCCCAAGGGAAACCTGGACTCCTTAGGGTGACGCTTACACCCATCTCCCACTCTAACTCCATGAGCCAGACGCCACCCACCTCAACATACAAAGCCCTCCACATTCTTCAGGCCCTTCTAAGCAGCATGGGAAATTTTTGAGACTTCCTGATTCTTCTTAGCATTTTTTTCGTATCAGATGCCCTTTGGTCTCTCTTTCCAAATGAGCCAAGCCATGAAATATGGCTCCTCCTTCACAAAATTATGCCTAATCCTTCAGCTGGAATTGTTCTGTGTTCTCAGGGCAAGATGTTCCCATCTCTCCTATGACATCCTACCAGTGCTTTGAGCATAGGTCACTTTCCCCTGTCAAGGCAATCTACCGAAGCACAGGCCACAGCTCACATGTTTGACTCCTAGCATCCTGCTACTCATTAGATGAGGCCAGGTCCTAGGAAGCTCAGTCTGCCTTGGAGAGGACTTAGAGCAACACTAGGCGTGATTTCTTCCATTTACCTCCTAAGCAACTATACTGTCAAGTGTGAATAAGAGAGGCACCCCTCAAGATATCTGGAGAAGATTCTTTCTTCAGGTCTTCAGGTACCTCATACACGAACAAACCCATCTCCAGTCTTCTCAAGAGGAATCAAGCCAGTTTGCCCTATTCATATAATTTCTATCCATTCCAGTTCCCTGCACAGTCTCCACTCTCTAAACTTCACCCCAACTGCGTTGGCTCTGTTGACTTCAGAAGATGGAGTGTCATCTTTCATAGGATATGAGGTAAGGACCCCTCTTCCATGACACAGCTCAGCAGACAGAATGACAAAGCGTGAGGGCTCATTGCCAACTAGGTGACATGGATAGGTCATTTCATTAAGGCCTCTGCATTCTTGTATAGCACAAGTCCCCATCCTGTCTCGCCACAGTGGAGCTTTGAAGAAGATATGAAGTAGGGATGGAGGCACATGTGAAGGTATCAGTTGAAGTAGAGGAAGAAGGAGTCTATCATTAAGTTCACATTTAGGCTCCCTTAACAGAAAAAAAATTATGTGAAATTTTTCTAATAACCTCCTTCGTCCTCTCTGTGATCCATACTGCCAAAGGCTTATGCATGTGAGAAGGGAAAGGTAGAAGAAATGGGTCCAGATTCTGAGACTTGGTGTTTGAGTCACATTGAGTCAGGCTCCATCTTTGATGAGCACTTGACTCTCCACCTTTAAAATTCACATTATCCTGTGTACTCTGTGTAACAAAGTTGTGCTCAGCTGAGGACGCAGCTCAGTGATGAATCAATGACCAAGAACACACCACGGAGCTAGGGAATCTGTAAAGCACTATGGCCATATCAATGCATTATTCTAAAAATAAAAGAAACTATCAGGTCGACAGTGTAATTAGATAACTGGGCACAAACCAAGGGCTGAAAGCTCAAAACCATTCCATCCCTGAGTTGATTTCAACCCTGCCATCAGATGGTAAGCAAGTATAAGGATGGCTATTCATTCTCCAACTAGAAACAGCTTTTGGTGGGAAGTTGCACATCTCCGTAATGCCAGTCAACATAGCCTATTGGGGAAACCTTTCACCCTGAAGGAGGCTGAGGACCTCAAGCATGGGCTGGAGGAGAAAGTGATTGGGGACAACATGCTGCATTTTGTGAGAACAAAGAAGCAAAAATTCTGTCACTCACCTGCAGCGAGAGCTTGAGTGAATGAAGGAGCCCAAAGACTCATACAGAACCATGATGTGCATTCCCTATAACTCAAGACATCCAGAAAGAGGGGGAGGAAGGGGAGAAGGAAGAAAGCCATGGGCAGGTAGCAGAAGAGAAATTACTAGAAAATGCTTACAGAAGTGGCTTTCTAAGATACCTTAGCCAAGGAAACATCTCTTTAAAAGTTATGTGGGAAACCAATGGGAAGGAAAAGATAAAATCAAACGGAGCTGGCTGAAGAGATCTGACACAGCTGTCCAGTCCCATGGCCCCTCCACTAGGCTGCTGAGAGAAATGTGAGGCCCCAGGGAATGTGCCATCAGGTAAAGCTCACTGACATAGGAGGGCAACCAGATCTCCTTTACCTATCTGTCCCCCACCTTTCAAGGCAGGGCTCCCTCCTACTGTGTCCCTCTCCTTCCTCTTGCCTCATTTTCCCATTGCCAGTCCAGATAGACGGGACCGTGAGACACAGTTCCGTTTCTCTTCAGTACATGAGTGGAAGTGGTGTGTATAATGTCTGAGTTGCTCCCTGGTGTGTTTTGAATCAGAAATGCCCCCTGTAGGTTCATATGTTTGAACATTTGGTCGCTATCTGGTGGTGATGGTGTTAAGGGAGGTTGTGGAAACTTTAGGAGAAGTCTTACTATAGGAAGTATGTCACTAGGAAAAGGCTTTGTTTTTGAGATTATAATTTAGTTACAACATACTTACCTTACCTTCCTTTCCTCCATATCCTCCCATATACTCTACCCCACTCTCCTTCAAATGCAGGGACTCCTTTTGTTTACCAATTGTTATTGCATGCACATTTGTATACACATGAATACATATACATAGCAATAGATATGTGATTACAAGTATAAATTCATATAACCTGTTCTATCCCTATAACACTACCTGTGTGTGTGTGTTCAGGGATGACCATTTGGCACTTAACAATCAATAGGAATGTTCTCCCCTGGAGAAGACCACCTCTCCCCTTCTCAGATGTCTTCAGCTGCCTATAGTTTTTCAAGTAGGGCTGAGTGAGGCCTCATAGACTTTTCTCTGTCATGTTTGGTGTGTTGATTGGTGTCATTCTTGGCCAGCTCATGTTTAAGCAGCTGTGTTGGCAAGACTTCATGGGTGTATCTTTTGAAATTACTAGGAGACACAATCTTACAGCAAACTCCGTGATCTTCTGGCTCTTAGAATCTTTCCACAATGTCTTGAAGATGTATCCATTGGAACTAGGCTGCACAACTCTGCATTTTGATAGGCTGTGGTTTTCTGTAATGATCTCCCATGGCCTTGTCCTCTCTCTGCTTCCAGACTGCAGGTATAAATATATGCTCTGGGCCACCCTCTTGCTCTGCTGGCATTCCATGCTACCCCACCATGATGAACTGTCTCCCATATTGTTCCAGTTCCGTTTCAGTTGCTATGGTGATGCGCCCTAACAGAAAGCTGCATAGGGGAGAGAGGGTCTATCTGCTTACAGTCCCAGGTTAGTGTTCATCATTGTGAAGAGGTCACAGTGACAGGAACTTGAAATAGCTAGTCACATGGTATCCAGTCCCCACTATGTCCTTCCCACTATGCATGTTCCCTGAACTAACATCTCTTAGCTAGTCCTCAAATGGGTGACACCTAACTGTCACACCCGGAGTAAGATAATAGATCCTCCCATCACCCGGAAGTCAGCCTGCCACTTATGTCTCTGTTTATGCATCCAGAGTCTTGTGAGACTGTAGTTAAGTACCAGGTCATTACTGAAAATGGGAATGCTGAGGCGTGTAAAAAGAAACTTAATGCCTCGGAATATAAAAAGCCATTCTAATCACTTCATCTAATTACCTGGAAGAATGACTCACCAAAATATTTTAAATGGCTTAAAATATAATAAAAGAAAAAAGAGAGAGAGAGAAAATGGGAGCAATTGCTGAGTGAGCTGGCAACGGGAAGTGAGGCTCAGAGAACACAATTCCCATTTTAACATCAAAGACGCCAGGATCTGTCAGAATCATTGTAAGTTCTATTCTTATCAGCATTTCAACTTAAGACCTTAAAAGTGGTAGAACTTTGCTTTTTTCTTGGGATCTGAAGCTTGCCCTTACTGTGTATTACAATGACACCATAGGCTTTTACATATCTGTCAGCTCGTGTAAGATTTTCGAGTCAGAACTAAAGTAATCCCTCAGTGACAGGTTCTTCCTTTCAGGCCCGAGTTCAAAACGTGCATCTCTGAACACAATGCCTTGAGATGGTCCTTAGTCAGACACATGGCTTGCATTCTGTGTGGCCACTTGCACCAAACAAGGTACAGGATCCATCCCCCCTGATAGTTCATTGTGTCTGGAACACGTGAGCTACATGAGTGAATGAAAAGAAACACTTGCACCAAGTGAGCATTCCTGGGTCTATCACAGAGTCGGTCCTCATACAGGAGTAATGGTTTCAAGCTCTGAATCACACTGACAGCTAGGCTTTCAGATTCCCATTTCACAAAGGAAATTCTAGTTTGAAAAGGGTGAATAACTTTCCAAGGTGGTAAGCAAAGATCTGTCCAGGTGTAGGCGCCGCGCACTCACCCAGTCTCTCCCCTAGAAAACTGTTAAAAGCCACTGTGTCCTAATGTAGCAGTCCAGACTTCTATGGGAGACAGCCCCCACCGCCACCCTGTCCCAGACAAGGAATCCTAGAGCCTGCGAGATAGATTCCTAAGGCTACAAAGAGCGGTAGATACAGGACCTCAACCAGGCCATGCCTGGCCTCTTACTACTGTGCTTCTCCTCTAACAAAAAGACAAGGACTACAAATACGGAAAACCATCAACAAACGAGCCATTGGTCCCCGTGGTGTGCTGAGGAGGACTCAGTCCTGGCTCACTGAGTAATGGAGTGTCTCGCAGAAGGAGCAGCTTTGGAAATGGATGATGTAAAGGGAAGAACAGGATGATCTCGACGGAGGGATGGAGGGATGGGGAAGGTGGGGATGCCATTTGGTCAGGATCTTAACACCTTGACTGGCTTGTCTAACACTGCGATGTGTTAAGAAACTTCTGGAAAGCTGGCTGAAGCAGGGGCTCCCAACTTTCTCTTTACTACCTAGGACTAGAGTCAAGGCATGGGAACTGGGATTTATGTTTTTATTATTTCAATAAATTCCCTTAAAATATAGTTTTAGGTTCCTAGTAAAATTAGTTTTCAAAAGCAGATAGTCTCTATAAACCCTCTCGCCCCACATTCCCCAAGGCCTCCCTTATCATCAGTCTCCTATATGGAAGCACCATTCCACTCAAAGTCTATTGATTACATAAGGGCCTGGTGTTAGAACTCTATACTTTTTGAGTCTCAGCAAACAAGGCCTGTAGCCACCACTCTAGTGTCCTGCTTCATCACCTAAAATCCTCCATTTCCCACTTATTCCCCCTCTCTTTCACCATTGTTTCAATAATCTTGGCTTTTCCAGAAACTCTGTGTGTGTGTGTGTGTGTGTGTGTGTGTGTGTGTGTGTGTGTGTGTCTGTCTGTCTCTACCTCATTCTCAGTCTCTTTATCTGTCTGTCTGTCTGTGTGTCTGTCTGTCTGTGTGTCTGTCTGTCTCTGTCTCTCTCTGTCTCTCTCTGTCTCTCTCTGTCTCTCTGTCTCTCTCTCTCTCTCTCTCTGTGTGTGTGTGTGTGTGTATGTGTGTGTGTGTGTGTGTGTGTGTATGTTTCTGGCTATCTCTGTCTCTCTGTATTGTTCTGTTTGTATGTGTTTATATGTCTCTCTCTATGTGTTTGTCTCTCTATGTGTGTCTCTGTGTCTCTATGTGTTTGTCTCTGTGTGTGTGTGTGTGTGTGTGTGTATTCAAACTGCATTGCCTTTTCATATTGTCAATCAGTGCATTCTTTTCAGTTAACACTGTATTTACAGTTTCTTTTTACATTCTCATGACACAATAACTCATTTCCTAGCCTCTCATATTTCCTTATTTATATGGAAGCAACTCATTCATTCACTTTGTGAAGGGAATCTTGTCCTCATAAGCTTTATCAACCACTGAAGAGGTTGATATGAGCGTCCCAGTGTAGAGTTTTGAGTGGACATATGCTTTCAACTCATTTGGGTAAATACCAAAAAGTGTGACTGCTGGGCAGTATACTGAGAGCGTGTTTAGTTTTAAGATAAGCCACCAAACTGCCTTCCAAACTGTCTATACCATTTCTGTTCTCACCAGCAGCAAATGCCGGTCTGTGGCTCATTATCCTTGCCAGCATTATGATGGTCAGTGGTCTGGATTTCCATCAGCTCAAGTTTGTGTTTTCTTTTTAAAAGCTTCACTGCAATTTTCATGCAAAGAAATAGAAGTTTCCAGAATTACTAGCTTTATAAGAATAAAAACAGAAACCCTTACTGTCTGTTTTCAGGATCTTTTATGAGGATTACATATTGAACTCATTGGAATAACCACATAAATAAAATATTGACATCCTCCTCCAAGGCCCATTAGAAAAAGACCTTTGCTCTAAGTCACCAGGGGCCCACTGTGGCTCAAGAAGCTGAAAATCTGCTGTTTGGACCTCTCAACTTTTCTAGCATACTGTCTCTGCGAAGGGAATAGAACTTCAAGCGTATCAGTATACTGACTGTAACTGGAGCTATCGGTGCCTAGAACCCTTTTGGTTATTAAATATTTGCAATGTCCCCCCACAGAATTATAGAAAGATGTCATACTTCTTAGACATCCAGGATAGCTACAGATACAATCCTGGCTTAGCAGACGTGGTGAAGCCTCACACCCAGGCATGCTGATCCTGGAAGATTCAGCTGGGACCTAGGGATCTGTTGGTGCCTTGCCGCTGGTCACTCACTTTCCTTCTGCACTAGTTACTTTTCTAGTAACTGTGACAGAATGCCTGACAAAGGCCACTTAGGAGTAGAATGGGTTAGCTTACCGCACAGATTGAAGATACAGTTCACCATGGCATGAAAGTTGTAGCAGCCAGAGCCTGAGACACCTGGTGACATTGCAAATGGAGCCAGAAGCAGAGAGGTTGGTACTCAGCTCACTTTCTATTTCTTCAGTTGGGGACCTTAGCCCATGGAATGGTAGTGGGCACATTTATGGAAGGCTTTCTCACCTAATTAACTCATTGTAGGCATGCTCAGTGTGTGTGTGTGTGTGTGTGTGTGTGTGTGTGTGTGTGTGTGTGTGGCAGTGTTCACTTCCTGTGAAATCACTTGTTCCCTAGATGATTCTGGATCTTTCCAGGTTGACAACCAACATTACCATGAAATACTCCACTGCTTTCTTTCCATCTTCTAAACTTGTTCTTGCAATTAAAAAGAAGAACATTTCAACTGAAGCTAGAAACATTCTTCTAAGAAAACTGAAGTTATAGCCAAAATCCAAGGCTTTAGAGACAGAGACATCATTCAGAGGTGGGGATTTATGGAAAGCTAGTATCTGTTGACAGGGTATCAAATCCAGTCCCACTACACGGTTGTGTGACTTTAGGCAACTGACATAACCATTCCTCTCGAAATCTATTTTGCAAGACTGTGGTAGATAAAGGTCAGTCAAATGAATATAAGCAATATTGTAAATACCAAGAATACTCATGGATGGCCCCTCATTAAAAAATAATCAGCCTTTATAAAGACTCAAGATTGTTTGAACTCTTTCCTGGCTAACAGTGGCTTATCAAACAGCTGGGCCCATTCAACCAATGACAGATGTGGCCCACTTGGTTATTTGTTGAGCATCCAAGTCTATTATCTAGTGTGAAAGTAAAATTTAGAGAAAAGCTTCTCATTCTACTTTGTGAATTCACTAGACACACCTCTTATCTAGGGTCTTTATTCTTTTCTCTTTTGACAACAGCACGTGTTCTCAGCCCAGTTTCTTGCTTTGTTCTATCCTGAGGGAACAACTTCCTGCAAATAACTTCACCCCAGCTAAATGCAGAAAAATTCCTGGGATTCTTGGCTCATTTTATCACTGGATACCATCTTGTCATAAGTGCTAGGATGCAAGCAGTAGAGAAATGGGTAGATAATGAAATTACTGAACACTCAAAGTGTCAGAGACAGACAGGCTGAGGCCATCCATCACCGATTATATGAGGCATTAACATGCTGCCTGCCTATCTCAGGACAAACAGGCAACAGAAATAGTAAATACTCCAGAGTGGCTTGCGTAAGAAACTAATAATTTAATGGACTGACAACTAGCCAATACCCTAACAGTGTGGCCTGCCTCTGCCCCTAGGCTTGTTTTACACACATGCACCTGCCTCTGGAAAGACAGAAAACATCAGTGCCACTCAAACGTCAATCCCTCTTGTGTCACCTTCCTCGTGAGGCACATTTGTGGCTCTCCTTTTTAAAAGTCACATCACTTGATTTGGGAACCGGGGAAATTGACTGTTCCTACCAAAATGGAAAAATCAGTATCACCTACCACAAATGCAAAGTAATCATAAAAGTAGGTGCAAAGGGGGAGAAATGTAGTTATTAAAGTATAGTCGATAGAGTTCCCTGTCATGGGCTCTGAGCCTGAAGCCTACTCTTTCTTTCTGAAAATAGAATATCATCAACTATAGAAAGGTGTTAAAAAAACATACTGGACCCAAACAGATTTTTTTTCTCCTTCATGTCCTAGAAGGATTAAAACAAATTGAAAAGGCATGAATTTAATCACCAAGTGAGCCAATGTTGTTTTATTACTACATTTATGTGCTAGATAAACTCCTGAAATTCTTACACTTTGGAAATATCACTTAGATGTGTCTACTCCAATACCCATACATCACAGACAGGCATTTCACAGATACAGATCAGAATTCACAGACTCTACTAAATCCAAATGAGGAAAAAAACTGAGTTACACCCAACTAAATCGAATACGCTCTGCGATATGCTCGATGCGGTGGCTTCTGTGAAGCCGCTGGGGGTTTACAAAGCCTCTCAGACATTGGATCTCGGCAGGGAGATTGCCGCTAGAGTGGAAGACTGAGCAGGAGTGTTTTCAGCCCAGAGTAGGACAAAGTGGCCTAACCAATGCTCTAGACACAGGCCATACAGTTCAAGGTTTGAATAAGACTAAAACTGGAAACCATAGAATCTCGGTTCAGAACAGAGAACAAAGACACATCACAGTGGCCAGTGGGATTGGGAATCAATCAAGTCAATAGGAATCAAATTAGGTACAACCAAGGTCTAGTCAGCACCAAGGACAACTCCCCCTGGGTACCAAGAACTACACACAGCCAGTAACTGGATCTCCAGTTAGGATCTTTACAAGCCAACATCAGCTCTTAATTACTGGCTCTGCCCATAGAAGGAATTTTGTATATCCAGTGGGATAGATCAATGCTGGATATAGTGGACTAAGAAATGTTGGCAGTTCTGTTTTATATTGTTCTGTGAAATCTTGCCTCCTACCCAAACTTGAAATTGTCCCAACAGATATGCAGGACACAAAAAGCCCATTTGTCATGAAGCATACCTAAAACTGTGTTCCATTTCACAGAGCAAAGAGTATTTTTACAAGGCATAAAGAAGCTGATTTGTTTAAAGAATGGAAGACTGAAGGAAGGTTTTCTTTTGTTTTATAAGGAACTTTACAAAAAGTTATTCACCATTCTAAGGAGTCACATAATAAATGGCAGTGTCGTTTATAGCACTGAAATTGCAAATACAGCACACCTGATAGTCTACCTCTATAGCTGCCTCATTCATGGTAATTTCTATGTATAGAAGTGAGCATCTGATGCCTTCATTATATCTTCAACTGTAGTCATATCTTCACATTACTGAAATGCGTACTATTTTGTTATAAATTACACACTTTTTATCTTGGTTCTATATTGCAGTTAGGGCATTATATTGATTTAATTATGTGTGTAGGCAGGTTACATTATCTCTGAATGTCATTTCAGTATTGTAAAGTGAACATTTCAAAATATTTGATGAAAAGAGAAGAAATGGGATCTAACTCTTAAAAAAAAATAAATTCTACAAACCCTGGTTCATGGCGTTAAACCTTGACACCAGACAGGACTCTTCATATCCCCTGAGGAGTCCATCAAGAGCTTCATTGAGTAGCAAAGGTCAGTCAGCTTGACTTTACAAGGCATCCTCAGACACCGTAAATTTACACACAGAGCTCATAGCTATTGTGCCCATACTCAATGTCTTTGCCACCAGCCATCTCTTCATCCTGTAGAGAAAGTCGTGAGCAGGTATACAGGGGCATACAATGAACTATGCTAAATGTCTGAGGCCATTCACTGGCTTCACGGTCCTCTACTATACTCAAGCTTCTGTTATTAAATGTGACGTTTGGCGTATTAAGAGTCTCCCTAGATAGTGTCGAGGATGGTCCCAGAATCTGTGATCTCCACAGAGCCAGGATTGTACCCATGAGGCTTCTGACTCCCAGATTCATGCAACACTGCAATAAACCACGACTGCATGTATGAGAGCAAACCTTCCCAGAAGGAAGCTTGCTGTGCCACTCCCATTTGGGTGGCTCCAGGTAACCTGCAAATCAGAGCCTAAGTCTTTCCAAGTGAAGCCTGCTTTCGTTTCCCACCTCCAGGGACCTGATTTGAGCCTCAGCACCAAATTTGTCAGGATTCCCATCCACAGTAACCACTGGGTTCTTTGACACATTAACTCTGTAATAGAAAATGTCCTTGAAGGGAAATAGGCTGGCTGGATAGTACCTCGTGTTGTTAATCCAGAGAGTTGTAGATCAGCACATGTGGCTAATTTCCCAACCCAAAACCTGGCCAAAGAATCCGGCAAGAGCATAAGAACCGGACATAGTGTTTGGAATTATAATGGCTCCTGAAATTAAGGGAAGAATGACGTCGTTAGGGTAAGCCCAGAGCACCTCAAAATCAGCATTTAAAGACAATAAAATCCACTTGGTTCTACTTTTTCCTAGATGCTGAGGCGGAGGGAACGGGTGGCCCTGGACTCTTCTCACAGTACTGGCTTCTTCTCTGTGTTTCCTCCCACTAACTGCCTCACTTTGTCCCCAAAAGCATGGTCATTCCCAAAGATCTGCCTTCAACTCCCCTCTGTCCAAAGTTTATTCTTGGAAAATTCAGTATGCTTAATCAGATTGGCTAAATGTCAATTCCAAAACTTCCATCTCCATCAAGGCCTCCCTCTACATCCTTCAGTTCCATAAATCCAACTACACCACTTTATTGACACATTGAAGCCACACTAAGCCCCCTCCTTCCCCCTTTCTGAATAAGAACCATTACTCCTCTATGTGTATTCTTCTGTGCCCCTGTCTGGGTTCATGAGGCCACTGCCCTTCCTCAGTATCCATTTAAAAAGAAATCTTATTTTTCTCAAAACCCTAGAAATCGTTGGTAGCTCATGGCAACTTTATATCTATAGTTAAGATTTCTAGCCCATCTTCTGCATTCTCATTTCCATCCATCTTTCCTCTGTCTGCTCTATAGGTTATCATAACACAGGAGCTTGAATTCATCCCTCTTTCTACTCAACACACTCTAGCTGCCATACCCCATATTCCAAATAAAGCTGCTCTGTTAAAACACATAGTGTCCAGTCTCACACGTTGTTCCCCGTCCCCCAGACTCCAAATTCCAGTATGCACAGTATTATTCCATTTTAATCAGGAAGACTCACACACATTTAAATCAAGCAGATCTGGGACCAAATGACAGATAAATTCACAGATTACTAGCTGTGTGACCTTGGGCAAGAACAGAAAAGCAATCTTATTATTTTAATCATCCTAATTGTAGACTCCACATTTACTGTGCACATAGTTCAACTTCCTATTCCGCCATTTTACATTTTTTTTAAAAAAAAAAAAAAAGCACCTATGGGAAATGGGGTCATGTTATCTGACATTTAGAGTAACCCATTTCTAAAGTGGCAACTATGTCTTTTTCTTATGTTTTAACATAACAATGATGCCTGTAAATAGTTTGATTTGATGACTAAAATTAGGGGAAAATGTAGTTTTTACTTTGTCTGATTCATGTTGCAAGAATCCTTCTCCTCTTTGAACCATGCATGAAGCTGATACAATGTTTAAAGTGGGGGAAGTCAGTGACTTCAAAGTTACCCAGTTCTCAAGTTCTGCAACCATTATGGAAGATCCAAGGAGCCCACCTAACTGCCTGAGGTGGGAAAAAGAAGATGATAAACACAACGGGCCCAGGACAACCTAAAGAAATATAGAAATTCAGAGAACACAGGACCATGTAAGACAGAGTCACTAGATGCCTCATGGAAGAGGTTGCTTTTCAAGAAAATAACAATTATAAAGGAATTTCATAGCAAGAACACTTCAAATCTCACTTTGCAAAGAGGAACTCTTCCAATGCCTATAAGGATGGGCACTCACTGTGCTTCTTCTAATGGCTGGGAACAGAGCAAGTGCTATCAGCAAGGGGAATATAGTGCTCATTGCCTTGAAGGACCAAATGGCTTTTTAAAGTTATTAGCATACTTAACTAGTGAAGAAGGACCAAATGGGATGCATTCTAAAGGAGGCTCTAACCACCTGTCATAGGAGGATGGGACTCAAAATGGCGTATGTTAGATAAGCTGACAGTATTGAGTAAGGTTTGGGTAGGAGCCCTACTTTTCATCTGCTCTCTGGCTTGCCCTACTGCCCAAAAGCCTCCAGTGGCACAGACATATGGTGTGTGAGGGGATTTGCTGATAACTCTGTCTTTCTAAAGTTATAAGTTTTGAATACATACCAGACCTACCTTCCAACCTCATATGACATTCTCTTGCAAAGAATAGCAATATGGGTCTGATAATGTCCATCCTTGTGCCAAGTTTATTTCTTTACGTTCTCTCTGATCTAATTCCTAAGCAGAGATACAGTACGCTTAATATTAACAAACTATTTGAAACCCTGATTTGGTCTGGGAGGATGGTGTGGAAATATTCAGTAGTTGTGGTAACACTCAACTATCTAAAGATTCCCAAATTAGAATATCTCTGCCCCAAAGAGAAGTACAAAGTCACTTAGGTGTCAGAATGGATAAGGATAGGCCATTGTCCTGTACAGGGAAGATTAGGGCATAAGGACTTGGGTACCTGTGGCTGTTCTAGCTCTACACCCTCTCAGAACGGAACAGAACTCTTTCTTCCTTCACTGTTCTCTGTCATCTGCACCCTGAAGGAAGCAGAGAAATGCATATTAATCAGCCCCCAAAGAACCCAGGATTCATCTGAAACAAGAGATTAATTCTTCTGAAGTCTTAAAAAGAATGTTCAAAGAAATGACCAGTCCACCTTCCACTAGTCAGCACTGTGTTACCAGCCACACAGGAACTTAACATCCTTTACAATCAACGAGCCTCTTAAAAACCATTAGTAAGTAGAGGTGATGCCTTTCTTGTATGAAGGCAACTAGGATTGCTTCTTAAGTTGCCTTCTAGGCCTAACCCTTCCCATAGCAACCAGGAAAAACAAACACTAAATAAGGGGTTGTATAGATAAGTCTGTATGGATATTATGGATACATACTTGACTATAAGAGTCTGAGCCCATACTGATATCTCAAAGGTACCTGGATAAAGAAGAAGCTGTCCAGGACATTGGCTTCACCTGTCCTCTGTGCTGGGCACAGCCCTGCCACTCCACCATGAGCTCCCTCCTCAGCTTATGAAGTCCTTTTCGAGGCTTCCTCAGACAATGCTCTTCCAGTGACCTTGCTTTGAGCATCCTCTGTATGCATTTTTGCTCTCCATGCATCCTGGAAGTTGTATGCCTACTCAGAGCTATCCCAGCCCCACTTAACTGTCAGATGAGACAATTTCCCAGAGAATGGTGCTATTTGCAGACTATAAAACAGAACAAGAAATGCTTTATATTCTAGTCCTTATGTAAACAGGAGTGCCTTCTTATGGAGGTCAAGTAGCTACTGGACCCCAATTTTCTTATCCTTAAAACAGGGAGGAGAGGGCTGAGCTAGGTTCACTCAATAGAGATTTCTCATCCTCTATGCAAAGGGTCACACCTGATTCTGCTGAAGGAAAATGCCATTGGTACTACAACCAGGCCTTGCTCATCTTGGCCCAACCCAGTAGCACTAATTGTGGACTACGCTAAACAGCAATATAGCTGCTGAGCTGTCAATCACGAAGCATGAACCCTGCGTTTTAGGAGCTCGTAGATTGGCTGAGGGGGAGTGAGGGTGGATGCAAGGAAACATTTGGATACAAATCATCAAAAGAGAAAAGCCATGCAGCAGAATACATCTTAGAGTATACTTAACTGTGTCACCTGGAGTATCACCAAGAAGACTTCAGGAAAATGGGGACAACTAAGCCCTTTGATGAAAGAGCTCAGTCAGCACCCTCCAATGTTCACAAGGGAATTCAAACTCGAAATTTTTCAGAATTGTTTTTCCTTTTCTATCACCTGGATAGCCTCCGCCGTCTTTCCAATGAAGACTCCTCCCTCTCCTTTTTTATTCCCCCATCTCTGAAAACCCCAACTAAGAAATGGTTTGCTAATGTTTTTCCTTTCTCTGCGTCTGCCTGAGGCTAAGAGGAAGCTGGATAAACATGAGTATTTATGTGCCTGGCACTGTCCTTTCTGTACAGCTATCAGTAATTTATAGGACCACTGCCTGCCACACTGGGTTATTTCGCACTGTGGTGGCCAGGAAGCTATAGCTTGCATCCCTGGGGCTTGGAATAAGGAGGGCAGAAGTGATATGTGGAAACTTAAGCAGACGTTTCTCTCCCATTCTGGGGAAGAAACCTCTGCTTGGTGACTACTAGGGACCATTACAGAGACGCTGGTACAGAGCCTCTCTGAGACCCGCCCCCCCCCCCAATTCTACTAAGAAGAGACAGGACAAGGAAGAAATTCCTGAATTACCCACAAGAGTTTAACTCTGGGACAGTTATCAAGAGAAAGTCAGGTAGGGAAAAGTGTCTTAAGAATTACACCACCAAATAATGTTTATTTAGAGTGGGACAGAAAGCTGAAGTAGGCAGCAGGGTGCAGCAGTTCTCACTTAAAAAACAAACAAAACAAAAAGCCACCTTCTCCCAATGGATCAATGGGTGTTACGGTTTTTTGCTTGTTTGTTTTTGTTTTTTGTTTTTCAAGACAGGGTTTCTCTGTGTAGCCCTGGCTGTCCTGGGACTCACTCTGTAGACCAGGCTGGCCTCGAACTCAGAAATCTGCCTTCCTCTGCCTCCCAAGTGCTGGGATTAAAGGCGTGCACCACCACTGCCTGGTGGATGTTAAATTCTTACTTCTCATAGAAGCTGGGCTAAATGAAAATGATTCCATTCAAGTTTTAGCATGGGAGAGAGAGAGAGAGAGAGAG
>NW_022196904.1:179587241-179593978 GCF_008632895.1 Mastomys coucha | reverse complement strand
GAGAGAGAGAGAGAGAGAGGAAGAGAGAGAGAGAGAGAAAGAGAGCAGGTGCCACGCATCTGAAGAGAAAGAGAGGCACATCTTGCTGGCACAATTCAGTGGCAACCATTCCTGACCCATTTATAAAGAAAAGCAGAGCACAAGATCCCTCAATCTCTGCCAGAGGCGAGAAGATGAAGAGACTCAGCTGTCCTGAAATCCAGAAAAAGAAAGAAGATGCTGGGGCTTTTGGTTTGTCTGTTTTTCTCCTTTGGGTTCTTTTCGTTTATTGGTTCTTTTATTTATTTACATTTCAGATGTTATCCCCCCTTCCCAGTTTCCCCTCTGCAAACCCCCATCCCACCCACTCCTGCCTCCCTGCCTTAGCACTCCCCTATGCTGGGGCATCAAGAAGATGCTGTTAAATGCCTACCATAAAAGGAGAATCGCAAAGCACTGAACAACCCTCAGCTTGTCTGGCCAGCTTGCTCCATGGCCTCCCCGAACCCAGGAGCAAGGCTTGATATTAGGAACATAGACAAAGAGGTTGTGGGGAAGCTGCAGGACACAGTGAGGAAACCTGGACCACGACCAGCTGGATAGAAAAAAAGACACTGGCTAAGGAGGCCTCAAGATCCTGCCGGCGGTAGAATGCAAGACTGTTCCAAGAGAGGGTTCAAGGTTCTAACAGGTGGCATGTAACAAATCAGTTTGCTGTAAATGCAATTGGTGTGGTCAATAATGCCATTGATCCATCCCCATAAATGAAGGCTAAGGCACACCTCCACAGACAGGTTCTGATCCTTGCTTATCGTTAGAAGTGATAAATCCCAAAGGGAAATGGGAGCTGCCAGAGTCACCTCACACACAAACCACAGTGGGCAACTTCATCCAAAGCAAACCCTGCCAGGCCCCCTGTTCCTTTTAAAATTCACTTTTTAACCTTAACTGATGTTTGTCAAGAGTAAAAGAAGAACATAGTGTGTGTGTGTGTGTGTGTGTGTGTGTGTGTGTGTATGTGTGTGTGCATAAAAGAGAGAGAGAGAGAGAGAGAGAGGAAGAGAGGAAGAGAGAACAAGAAAGAAAGAAGAAAAGAAGAAAGAAAAGAGAGAGTAAGAGGAAGAAAGAAAGAAAAAAAGAAAGAAGAAAGAAAAATGAAGGAAGAAAGAAAAAGAGAGAGGGAGGGAAGGAAGTAGGGAAGGAGGGAAGGAAGGAGGGATGGAGGGAAGAAGAAAGGAAGACAAATCTAGAAACACAAAACAACTTTCACAAAAGCCACCTGCCTCACTGCCTCTTAATCAAGGCTTTTCCTAGAAATAAACAACAACAATTTCTTGTTTCCTTGCAGGTAAAAGATACATATTCCCATATATATGTGTCTCACTGCAGACTGTACCATGGGTTTCCTTTTTCCTTGTTTATCTCAGGCCATGGCAATCACACTTTACTATTAGAATTCTAGTTTCTTCTTTCCTTTTAACAGCTGAATACTATTCCACTTTGTTATCAAATCACAGGCATTGTAATCTCTTGTTCTTGTGATATGTCAATAAGTGAAGTTCAGGCTCTGTTTCACTTCTCTTTCAATTTGTCATTTTTAAAATTAATTTCTCCACCTTCCCTACCTAGGTTCAAGGACCTACCCTAGGAGGAAGAATAAATGTGCTGAGCCATGACTCTCAACAAAATGAAATAAAATCAAGGTGTCCCTAGCCAGGGACATCTGGAGGGATATCCAGGAGCAAAACCTATGAAGACAATAAATCTCTCCTGACACAGAGCTGGAAGGAGGCAGCCAAGCTGCAGCAGTGGGCTTCTCGGTTTGAGTCGTACACAGCTTATACTGAAACCAGAAAATGGAACCATATAAATCTCTTCTGTATGCCCTATTTCCATAGGCCGAGCTCTGCATGCTCATAACTAGTTTGATTACCTGCTTATGGCTGTATTCCTCTTCCCCTATGCTCAGGGTATTCAGAGCTGGGTCATGGGATATTTTAGAGGGGAATGAAACTAGGCCCATTGTAGAAACGTGATTTCTTCTCTTGAATCCAACTGCTGTGGACTTTATCATCCCTCTTCAGGGGCAAATATCACTCCCTGCGAGGATATATATTGTTTCCAGAAAAAAAAAATGCCACCTGCTGTTCTGACCTCCCAAGAGCAGCGGATGCTTGAGGCTGAACTCTCAGCCAAGCTCAAAATTCTCATCAGTGCAAACTCGCATACCAGCTGGTCCTCATGCCAGTTCCCTGACGTATGTCTCCTAACCAGAAAGAAGAAAGACAGTCATTTCACTCACCATGACTCATTATAGTCTCACAGCAACCCAAAGACCAAAGACAGGTGAGGGTGGGTGAGCAGTACCCATTTCAGGAATGTTCATCCCTCCCCCCAAAAAATGTACTAGTTCCACTCTCAACAGAAACTCCATCAGTTAGGACAGTGGGGTCAGAAAAATCAGCAGTAAGGGTGCCATTTAACAATGAACAATGAACCAATGCATGCTGGTCCTCCCTAGCTCCTTCAGTGATGCCTGAAGAAATGTTGTCAAACCTAGACTGAAATCCAGTGTGAGAAACTGTCCTCCTGTCACTGGTGTGAAATAAATAAGTGACTGAGTTGGCCACTGCTGTGAGGGATCAGTAGGGGCTTGGCCACTCCAATAGCTTGTGTGCTGATGAACATTCATGATCTAGGGATGACACTCCCAGTGAAACAGGATGGTTCGAGGGCATTCTGCAGTGCTTGGCGAAGACTGATCAGGTAGTGTTGCTTTGGGACAGCAGAAGTTTCAAGATGGTTCCTTACATTGGTTTTACAATGTTTCTCAAACCAATCTTAAGGCCAAAATCAAGTGTTAGACACCAAGGCAGGACCTGCCTGATCTGGATCCAGGACACCAAAAACCACAGAGCCAGAGCCTTGAAGGCTGGCCCTGGTCACAAATGTTTGTCTTTGCAGTGTGTGACCTGCTCCTGAACCTGAAGCAAGCCTCCTCTAGGGTTCAACGCCCCTTCTTCCCGCTTGTTGGCATCTCAACCTCTATATCGATGCGAAGACTTTTATACCATCTTTGCCTCCCCGTTGATTAGAATAGAACTTGACAGACAGGAACTGTATAAACATATGCTAAATGAATGAATAAATGAGGGGAAACACAAGAGGTACTAATTCATTGCTAATTACGATTCCCCAAAGAACAACAGTGATTTCAAACCAGCTACAGAGATGGCTCCTTCCCGAACACACTCCAATCTGAGTGCTCACTAACACACCACCCAAGCACCATGTACCTCACCAAAGAGGGTCCCTTTAAACCAGTTCCGCTAAACTCCTACTGACAGCCATGCTCTCAGTAGCAGTAAATACATGCTCTATCAGAATGCACTTCATTTCATCATCAGCATCTCCGTGAGAACGACCGCCCCAGAGGCATTCCTGGTCACTGACTTAGAGAACTAGAGTGTGTGAGCACTTGGCAGACTCTAGCATCCCCCTGAAATGGAGGGTGCAGGGGATGCTGCAAGGGTGAGTTCTGCTGACTAAGAAGCATCATTCCTCAGCTTTACAACGCAGATACATCATGGAGGCCTGCATTCAACAGGAAGCACATTTTTTTTCAACGCAGTCAACATCAGGTCCAAAATGAGCGGCCAAGCCTTGTTAGTCCAAGGAAAAGAAAAGAAAAGCTTGGAACAAGATCAAAGAAATAAACAGAGCTCAATCTGTGGACTGGGAAAGAAGGCTTCTCTTGGAGCAGTGCTAAATCGATTGGTCCTGAGGAGGGAATGAAAGCACAAGGTGACCCCACACACACACCATCCCTGGTCATAGATGCTTACAAAGAGGGAGCCTGGCATCCCTGCCATGCGGTAAGAACCAGGAAAGCACTCTGCCTCTGAACTTGAAAGAGAGCCCATGATTACTGTGGCATAGAGGATACATCCTGTAGGTGCATCTCCTTCCACAATGTCCAGAAAAGAGTTTGTCACAAAACCCCTGTCTTGAGTGTTCCAGTTTACAGGGCCTTGGTTATATCTGAGAGACCCTGTCATTGTCTATCTCTGGAGCAATTTCTCAACCTTGGCACTATTGACATGTGGGAGCGGGCAGCCTTTTGCTCTGGGTAGCTGTCCTGTGGACTGTGGGATATAGGTCATAACCTCTCCAGCCTCCACAGCAACCAAAAGTGCAAAGACTTTGCCAAACACTCTTAAGGGACAAAAGCAACCCCCATTGAGAGTCACTGCCTGGAATCATCCAGATGAACTCTGAGGACGCCAGTTGTTTGAGATGTGAACAGTTGTTCCCTGGGAGAAAGTAGGAGACTACTCAGAGGGTGTGGGCAAGCCTGGGTTAAACAAAAACAAGTAAGTCTCCACCCTGATGGATGTGTCAGAGCCTAACGTGGACTGGAGCTCACTGAGAGCCTCTGGGTGGATAACGTCATAGCCAACACTCTCCCAAAGGCTCTAGCCGCACAATACCTTTACTGCAGAGCACTCGAGCACTTAAGATTAGTATTGGAAGGATTTACTTCTGGAGTAGCTTTGGAAAGCAAAACAAGAGCTGCATCGCCAAAGCAAATAGACCCCGAGGACTCGAAGAAGCCGAAGGATGTCGGGTGCTGGCCCAACCTACCCAGCACCCTGCAATGCACTGACACAGAGCCCGGACCTTTACTCTCAGAGATTCATTTAGCTGAGAACAGATCCAGACTTTGGGGCTTTAAATGTCCCAAATATTTTGGAAGATATTAAAACTCTAAATCTCCCCTGACATCTAACTCTTCACCCAGGGTGAGGCTATGAGATCGTTTCTCTGGTCAGGCCTGGTGAAGTACCAGTAATGGGAAAGGGCACAGACACACAGAGGGATCCACACACAGAGAGACCATGAAGGGGAAGACAAAGCACCACCAGAAGGTGCCAGGACCTCTCTCATATCACCCTTCCACAGGACTTCTCTGATGTCAGCATCAGATCCATGACCTGGGAAAGCTTTAGGAAAGCCGAGGACATCAGGAAGGCTGCTGGGGTTTCCTATGAGCAGTTAGAGTCACTCTGGGCAAAGTGGATTTAAAAATGTGACATCAATCTACTAAGTCAACTGCCATTGTTCCCACAGATTTCAAAAGTCATAAAAATTAGAGCTGGAAAGAACCATAAATGACCTACTCTCTTTTGAAAGAATGCCTTTACCCACGGAAACTTACCAACTCAAAGCTCAACCTGTGAGAAGTCCAGTCACAACTACTTTTATTTATTATGGCTAGATTCCTACTCGGTACTTATTCCCAATCACAACCTTCATTATACTACCCAAGAAACATTGTAGAAGGCGGAAGCTCCTCGGGATACCTTTTGAGGCTAATCTTCCCATTTCCCAGTGACAGACACTGAGACCCTGAGACAATATATGACTTCTGGAAACTGCAGCACTTATCAAAGATACAGGGATCCACGATCGTATACCTTAGGTCTTAGGACAGGCTGGCTAAGTAAATAAGAAGTGTTCAGGGCCTACGAGATGGCTCCGTGGTTAAAAGTGCTTGTAGTTCTTATAGAAGACCCAGGTTTGATTCCCAACACAGATGCTAGGTGACCCACAAATGCCTGTCACTCCAGCTGTAGGGGATCCTATACCACTGGCCTCCTATGGCACCTCCATGCACATACGTACACATATGTATTAAAAATTAAAAATCAACTAAATCTGTTTTAATGGAGTGTTATAACCCCATGGGAGAATGAAATGGCTTGGGATGGAGTAGCTTCCTCATTCTGCATGGATCCAGTGCCAGGTTAGTGGTCACGGGAGGGTCTAGTTATTACACTGATGAAAAAGATGGACTAGACACTTCTGCAGCCCCTTCTAGTTTAAAACCAGCACAGTTATATGCTCCCAGTTTTCAGTGGCAGGATGGCCAGAGAAGACAGCTCTTGGGAAATGACACGGTCTTGAAGGGGCCACCTACTTCCCAAGGCTCTACCTTTCCCTCAGGGGAGGCAGCCCAAATGAAATGAAAGATGTGCTCAGAGTAGATAAAAACTCTTTTTTTTTTCTTTTTAAAAAGGTCCATTTTAATCCTTAAAAAGCCAGGAAGTTTACAAAGGTGTGACACCAAAACGTCATTCAGTAAGCTACTCTTAATAGTTTATCATGAAGAGGATGCGAATACTGTGAAGTTAATCACTGGACACTATTGTCTCTTTTTGCCAGAACTGCAGGTTAAGTTCATTCTGTTAGCATTATGGATATTGAGAGACAGGGAGATAAACAGAAACACACATGTACACACATATAGATAAAAATTCTTAAGGGTGCCGGGCGGTGGTGGCACACGCCTTTAATCCCAGCACTTGGGAGGCAGAGGCAGGCGGATTTCTGAGTTTCGAGGCCAGCCTGGTCTACAGATTGAGTTCCAGGACAGCCAGGGCTACACAGAGAAACCCTGTCTCGAGAAAAAAAAAAAATCTCTTAAGGGTGTGATAGCACATTCCTAAGTCAAGTCAACAACCCAGAGCCCAAGGAAAACCACATAGAAATATGGCAGGAACCGTTAGTTACCAACAATATCATAAGAGGTGTCATAAGGTTGACTTAAAACTGGTAATGCAAGTGACCCATGTAAGACTCCACCATGAACTCTGTGGTGTTGTGCATGTGTCTGGGTACACATACACACCGGCACATAGGACCATGTCACACAGACCCAGTACAAATGGTATACACACCAGCACACAGGACCATGT
>NW_022196904.1:179559253-179587231 GCF_008632895.1 Mastomys coucha | reverse complement strand
GACCCAGTACAAATGGTATACACACCAGCACACAGGACCATGTCACACAGACCCAGTACCAATGGTATACACCCAAACCCACCTCAGCTCTCCACCTTCAGGAAGTTCTGTGGCTAAATGATTTAAGTGGAATGAGAAAGACCCAGAGGTTGTCAGGGCAGATGAGCAGGAAGATCTGCTGTCACACCAAATAGCAGGACCTCTGTCAGGGCCTAGTGTAACCAGGCAAGGGCAAGGAGAAATGGGGACACTAGGGTGGACACTGTAATTTGCTGTCACCTCTCCAATAAGGAGAGGACACCTGGTCTTTGGCAATTAGTAAGGAACAGACCCATGACTAAACTCTTGGGGTTGGGTTTGTTTTGTTCGTCTTGTTTTGTTTCGATGGCACCTCTCTGTTCATGTTTGTTTAGCCTGTGGCTTCGTTCTTTGCTTCTTTGTGTGTATCAGAGTCGTGTTTTCTCAAGGAGCGCTGCATTGCCCTCCTAATATATCAGCTGGTACAAAATTGGCCCTCATGTCCTCCGTGAACCCACTGTCTCTGAAATGCCCTAAAAGTCCTGATCCATCTTCCTTCCACACTCCCTCCTGTGCCAATCAAAGAGGAGGCCTGGTGTGAAAGGACTTTGACAACACTTACCATGGAGGCGTGGTACAAACAAACGGAAGGCCTTCTGTGCAGAAGCAGCTATGGGTGGCTAGGACAGGGCCTGGTCCTGATTAGCATCACAATGATTTCAAGCTGTATGATACAAGCAAGCTACTTATCTTCCCTGGCCTTCTGATGAGTCTCAGTGGGCTGCTGTGAAGACCCAGTGAGATGGAAAGGTGAGATCTGAGCCACCGCATGCATGCGCTGCAGACCTTAGAAGGCAACACCACTCCTGTGCCTGCCACCAAGGTTTCTTACCATCTGTCATCTCCAGTGACACGACCCTACTAGAGCAGTACTTTGCATATACTGCCTTTAGGAGCCAGTAAAGGCTATAAAGCATGCATAACAATATCACTCTTTGCTACAGGAGAGTATTGTTCCTAGCAGTGTCTATTATATTAATACTCTAGCAGTGTCTATTATATTAATACTCTATCGCTAACACCTGTGTGTTATCTGTCTTTGCCTGACACAGCAGGTTCCTGAAGAGATATCTTATACGACACTTCTGTTCCCTCCATGCCCCACAGGATGAAGGACATCTATCAGGCACTAAACAACAGAGTGACAATTGGCCAGACTCGGGTAACTATCCAGTGATGCACAGCTCTAGTCTGATTCCATCCCAAACACAATTTGTTTCGGAGCTCTGGGTCAGCATATCTCAGCAGAGACAGTCCTGTTTCTCATGCCTCCCAGAGATCGTGTTTCCAGCCTTAGAACCTCATGAAAAGCAAGCTGTATTTTGGGATCAGAGGTCCTGCTGGGTCCAACCAAGGACACGAATCAGAACTGGCCTTCCTCTAACAAACAGCCTATGTGAAAATCAGAGCAGCCACCCCAGGTTATTGACACTAAGCCAGATGAGCCTGGGTCATCAAAGCTGGGCCCAGGGGGCTGGAAAAAGTGGATCCATTGGGAAGGGAGGAGAACTGTGTGTTGGGGGGCTGTGTGCAAGGTTTATTAATAGCTTCCTTTCCACCCCCCTTTCTCTGACTTTCCCATCTCAGGGTGACCTCCACAAGTCACACCATGAGCGAACATTTATTATTATTATAATTATAGTGATCATATCGGGATGTGTGCTCACAGATGCCTCGGAACGTGTGACACGCTACTTCTCCTGCGTTCCCAACTCACAGTGTCTTGGAGCCAAAAATATTCTGCTATCAAATTACTCTCGGTTATTTTCTTAATTTGTCTCCTTTCTCCTTTTTTTGGGGTAACTCTTTCCGAGCCTCCACAATGCAGCCAACTCTACTCTTTGCCCCCCCCACCCCTTCCTCCACTTCCTTCCCGTGTCCTACTCTCTGCTCCCTTCCACTTCCCCATGAGCAGAATAGGGAAGTACATAAGTTATTATGTATGTCAGGCCTCCCTGGGACAAATGACAAGTTAATGACACGCACGTCTCCTTGAGTAATTCAGACATCTAATAAGCTCACTACTCAGCTATTTCAATACAGTCCCAGATGGACAGTGGTTGGACATCATGGGGCGTGGTTGACAGAGACGGGAATGAGGAGGGACCTTGCCTGCCATTTTCTCTCATCAGTGTCACAGGGAAGCAAAAACTGCTCCTGGGATGTGTCAAGAGTGGCAGGAGTTTCCCATGTGCTGAAAGGAGAGGGCAGCAGAGCAGACAAAATGATCAGCACCCAGGGGCCAGTGGATCATTGAACAAGAAAGAAGCCTTTGTTTGCAGAAGGAGATGTCTTTCTTTACAGGACATCCACTGAGACTTCAGGATGGGGAGCCTTCCCATGTCCTCCTCAGAGCTGTTCTGCATAAAAGGTGCCAGCTGGGGAAGCTCCTTTATTAATTTTGTCAATATCAGACACCAAAACCAGGGTCTTACTCACGCCAAGCAAGCATTACCACTGAGCTACACCTTCTGAGTTTTATTTGTTGTTTCTCACACAAGGGTTCGGTGAGCAGCCTGAGTGTGCATTCAACTCACTCTGTAGCCCAGGATAGACTTGAATTCACCATCCTCCTGCCTCAACTTTTGATCTAGTTTCATTTTCAACTTGCGGTTCGTCTCCAGATGTGCATATGCTTCCACTGAGAGTTTGGGTAGCAGCTGTTTCCAGATGTGCATGTGCTTCCTCTCAGGGCTTGGACAGCAGCTGTTTCCAGATGTGTGTATGCGTCCACTAAGGCCTTAGACACCAGCAATAATACCTTGTTTCCTCTGTCTCCTGCCTAGCATTGAGAATCTGGCAACAGACGATCAGACTCTCTGGTTACTACACAATCCTAGTGAGCACACTAGTTTTCTACAACTCTTATAACAAATCGCTGCAACTTAGAGCTTGCACACAGCCCAAGCTTATTTCCTTCCAACTCTGGAAGTCACGAGTCAGAAGGGTCTTATAGAGGAGGCTGAAGGGGAAACAGATGAGCAGTGGAACTCGAGTGGAGACATCAGTCTCCCTTGCCTGCTCTCCTGGAGGCTGGAGGCGCCTTTGGTTAGTAACTCTTTTGCTAAGTCTCTCTGAATACTGGCTTCCTACTTCTGATCTCCCATCTCTGTCTTTCCATGACTATGGGTATTATACCACACCCACCTAGGCAACCCAGAATAATTGATATCTCAATAGTCTTAGCTCGCTTGTACCTGCAAAGTCCCCTTGGCCAGGCCCTAGGATGCAGACGTCTCAGAGATACGTATTTCATTCTGCCCCCATATACAGCATGCAGAACAGTCCCCGTTCTAAAAGAGGTCACTGGTGAAACTAGGAGAAAAGACACTGCAGAGGCATTTCCCATGATGCCCGGCATCTACGTGGCCGGTGAGTTAGGATAGTGATACCAAACAGAGAAATGCATCTGACAGGGACAAATGCTTACTGCCACCCAGGGGCTGAGCCAGGAGCTTTGACGTATGCACCCTCACCACATGCTCACTGCAGACCTCGGGGTGGATGGGACTGTCCCACTTTTCAGGACAAGACAATACAGACTAGGGTGGCCCAAGGTCACACAGATGATAGATGGCAGAGCTAAGATTAAAATCCAAATTTGGGCAGGTAAACAAGGATGGTGCAGACCACATGGCCACTGAATCCACTGTTCACTAAAACAAGTGCCAGGATGACCTTCAAAGAAGGCAAGCAGATTCACAAGCCAGCCTTGAGGGAGCTCTTATCCAAGACACACAGACTAGGTCCAGAGGAAACTATTGTGGCTTGCAGGTTTGCTCTATTCATGTGTGTGGGGATGGGAGGGTGTGTGTGTGTGTGTGTGTGTGTGTGTGTGTACATGTGGAGGCCAGAAGCCAACATCAGATGTCTTCCTAGATTACTCTCTACCTTGTGGATCTCTCTCTTGATCCGAGATTACAATTTGGCTAGCCAGCTCCCTCTGAGGATCTCTAGTTTGTACCTCCTGGAGTCACAAATATACTACCACAGCTGCAGAGAACTGACATGTGTACTAATGTCTGAAACCAATTCCTGAGCTCCTGTGGCTAGCGCATTACCCATTGAGCCATCTCTCCAGCCCAAAATGCGCTCTTTTCAACAAGCTTGACAAATTATTCCAGATGTAAGGCCACAGCCTTTACAAAACAAAAGCACAAATGGTACATCTGCCATTTGGGACAGCCCTAAATGGTACCAACATCCTCAGTGCTGGTACCCTGAACCCCCGTCCCTTTCAAATCTATGCCTTCCTTGCACACTACACCAAAATGAGACAGGCAGAGCTTCCAGCTTCAGCCCTATTGAAATTTGGGGCAAGATGATTGTTGTGGGGTCTTGCATACAGCAAGATGTGACATGGTATTATTTTTCTCTTCCTACTAGTCGCACCTCCTTCTCCATTGTGACAAATGTCCCCAGACATATCCAAATGTCCCCGAGGAGACAAAATTGCTCACAGTTGAAAGCTGCTGTGATGAGAGGCAGGAAACAACGGGGCTGAAAACAAAGTCACATCGCCCACAGAAGTCCCATGTCCACTCAGATCACACCTGTCACTGAGCTACAGCAAGTGGGAACAGGCAGGAGAGGGGCACAGTTCCTTCACTCTTGGCTACAGCTCAGTGGGAGGCTGGGTAGCCATTCTCTGGGAACAATACAGACACACACACACACACACACACACACACACACACACACACACACATACCCGCCCCCTGCATCCCATGCAGCTGTCAGAAGGCAAAGAATAGCTACCCAGTTTTCTCATTCATAAATGATAAAGTTAAGCAAGAGTATTGTTGGTGGGGTGCTTCCTGAGTTCCGAGTTTCTCAAAGTTGAGAGGATCCCCAGACGAGTCTTCTGACTATGAGGATGTGAAGCCACAAGGATGCCCGGAGAGTCATCCAAGGACAGGTATCTGCAATGCAGGGTACACTCTCTCATGTGGCCTGCACACATGGAGAGCCCATCGAAGCCTCCAGCCTTTCCATCAGGTTCCTTTCCCTCACCCTAGGACACTGCTGGCTGTCCCCACGATCTCTCTCCCCATCGCTCTCTGTTGTCAAGTGAGGAAGAAATTCCATGACTCAGCCAGGCTTTGTGAGGTGCCACTTAGCTCCTCCTTGATGGGGAATCAGCTTGGGTGCTCATATTTTCACTAAGGTGATAATGGTCTGGAATGTACCTCTGAATCCTGAAACATAAGATCACTACTGTTTCCTCCTGACCTATGTTCTTAGGGGCACAACCCCCTTCAGTGGCCTTAGATGCCCAAGGAAAGGTTGTGGGTGGCTCTCAGAAAACATTTGGATTCAGGGTTGTCCTTCAAAGGAGATCAAAGACACCTTTCACCAAAAAACATGTTTGATGTGATTATTTGGCAAATGTGGACTGCATGGGACAGATGCTTAATTCACTTTAAATTAATTGTATTCCCAAAGTGTGACCTTGAAAAAAAAAACTGTTCAAACAGACCTGAGGTGGTCTGAGAAAGAATGGCTCCCATGGGCTCATATATTTGAGTGCTTAGACTTTAGGGAGTGGCAATACATGACAGAGATTAGGAGATATGGTCTTGTTGGAGTAGGTGCAGCCTTGTTGGAGGAAGTGTGTCACTGGAGGTGGGCTTTGAGGTTTCAGAAGCTCAAGCCAGCCCCAGTGTCACTCTCTCTTCCTGAATCTGCTGCCTTCTGATTCAGACGTAGAACTTCCAGTTCCTTCTCTAGTCTGCCTGCATATCACCATGCTTTCCACCATGACAGTAAAGAACTAAATCAACCCCTGAACCTGTGAGCCAGTCCCAATTAAATGTTTCCCTTTATAAGAGTTCCCTTGGTCATGGTGTCTCTTCACAGCAATAGAACCTTGACTAAGACGAAACCCCACAACAAAAATGCCCAAATATGAATACTAAGCACAAACGACTTGTCTCGCTTTCAAAGGGCAAATGTAACTGACTCTCAGAGGAGGGCTCCTATCAACCTTGACTACCCTTGGCACTGTCCAGCAACACAGGAGCTAGCCAAGAAGAAAGAAATCAAAATACAAAGCACACCTAAAACTCCCTGGCCCTTGAGAGTGCTAGAAAACAGCCATACTGGGTGAGGGAGGCCTTCAGTAACAACACAGGGCTCATCGCCCACAGAAAACCTACCCAGGACGTCTTCAGCTCCACAAACCCCTTCTTTATGCAGCTTCTTTCAATCACTCTTATCTCCGGCATCCAAGCAGCTGCTCTCACCCAAGCTTCCTCTACCCAATCCACACACTCAGACCCAGGGACTCAAACACCTCACTTTGCCGAGAGAACACGTACCTATGCATGTCACTCCTCATAAATAGCAGCTTCACTCAAACCAAGACTGCCCTTCACAACAAAGAAGGGGTGGGGAGAGAGAGAGAGAGAAAGAGAGAGAAAGAAAGAGAGAGAGAGAGAGAGAGAGAGAGAGAGAGAGAGAGAGAGAGAGAGAGCCTACCCTTTCCCTTCCAGGGCTAACCTCTGCATCTACCTGCCTACTGTCTGAGGGAGCTTGCTGTGCCCCAGCAAATCAATCCCTCACTTTGGCAGCTGATTCTTCTCATGTATTGACTCGCTGCCCCATGGTGCTAGTCCAGCCCTGGAAACAAGTGTACTAGTGATGTTCTGCAGGCAGATCTCAAAGACAATGCAGCCGATGGGGAGATGCTCTAAATGCCACTCCAAAGCCACAAGCAGACAGTGCAGTCTGTCTTTCCTTAACAGAAACAGTCCCCAGATGCATGTAGTTTCTGTTCCTGACATCTCCAACACAGACGGGGGAGGGGGGAGCCTCATCAACAGGGGTCCTGAAGACAAGTCTCTAGATAACCCCACATTTTTGCACCCTTAACAACTGAACCCAAGCTTGACCTCTGGAATAAGAAAAGCAGCAACAGGCATGTCCAAACCATGACCCTGCAGCCATGTGCCCCAAGACAAAATCAAACGTTGTTTGAAATTTCTTGAGATTTTTGTAACTCAACTGTGTGCCACTTGAACTCTGTAGACTTCATGAATGATGATGTCTAATCTCAATGTGGGAAGGTTTGCTGTGTCTGGTACTAACATTCACTGAACATTTGCACATCTAAGGAGCTGTGATAGGTGTTGTGCTCAAGTTCTCCCATTTGCTCCTCAGTGAGGAAGGGACTCTCTGAATCCCCATTTTATAAGGGACACCTTGGGAGCTTGGCTCACTATGATCCCAAGGTCACAGCTAACAAGCAAGAAACCTTAAATGGAGGCAGAGTTTCATCTCCAAAGCCCATGTAGTTTCCAGGACGCCATGCCTCATCCTCCGAGCGAACACTTCCTAAGTGCCGGCTGGATTTAACCAAATTCCCACAAGGATGCTAAGACGGAACACACACATCCAACACCAGGCTCCTCATAGTTTACTTCCTTCTTGCTAAAAATTATTCTAGGCTAACAAGAAATAATTAGAGTCCCTGGAGTACAGTCTATGGGAAATATGTCCTTGGGAATTAGGATATAAAACAAGCCTAAGTAGGAAAGTCTTTGCTGGCTGAGGAAGTTCATAAAATCACAGAATCTTAGAGCTGAGGGGAGCTCTGGAGATCGGATCAGCGGCTCAGGTCCCATCTCTGTGCAGAGAACTAAAGAAAAGTAGAGACTGAAAATAACCCATCCAAGGTCACACACCAGTTTCTAGCCATGACAGCCCAGGATCCCTGTTGGCTACCTCCTTGCGATCTTCCTATCTCAGATCCCAGTTCTAAATGCTATGCCTTACTTCCACCGGCCCTCGGAACCAAGGTTCAAAGAGAACTTTTTGTTCACATCTTTTTTTTTTCCCTTGTCAGGTACTTGCAACTCCTGGACACAGACAGAAGTTGCCACTCCATCTCAGCATTTAATCACCCGCAAAAGCCATTTCCCGCCTCGTTTGCTCCACCGCCAGAAATATTATCCTTAAATAATCAACACACCACGGACACCCTGCAAGGGATAACATGAGCTTTCCTTTCCTGGGGAAGTGGCAGTCTCAGCCCAGGCTGTGCAGGACACAGGGTCTGCTGTCAGAACGCATGCCCTCAGAGGCACGGTGCTTAATAACCACGCAGGCTGGCAAAGTGGCCCTGTAAATAGCAGGGAGCCTCCTGCAATCAAGAGGGCTGCCGCCCTGAGAGTTTAGTGAGCTAGAAGGAAAAGCTGATTTGGGAGAACTGTGGGACAGAGGGGATGGGGACACATACATGGGAGAGCTGCGCAACCATGGCATGAAGGAGGGAAGGTGGCTTGTACAGCATCATAATCTATAAGGCAAAGTTAAAAAACTGTAGTCAAAAGCTTCTTTAAAAAGACAGGATGGGCCTGGCAGTGGTGGCGCACACCTTTAATCCCAGCACTTGGGAGGCAGAGGCAGGCGGATTTCTGAGTTCGAGGCCAGCCTGGTCTACAGAGTGAGTTCCAGGACAGCCAGGGTTATACAGAGAAACCATGTCTTGAAAAACCAAAAAAAAAAAAAAAAAAAAGAATGAAAAGACAGAATGGAGAATGTCGGTTCATAAAGTTTGGGGGTGGAGTAACCTTGTCTGGTCTGTTTAGCCAGAGCTGGAGCTTTTAGTTGGAACACATTTTGTCATTCAGTTCTTTCAGCTCTGTCTAGAAATCCCATTTGACATGCAAGAGAAACAAAGGTCAGACATGCTAATTAATTTGACCAATAACACACACACACGGTAGCATCTGTCCCCACATCCTGAGCCACCTCCGTCCCCACACTGTTGTCTCTTGCTCTATATCCCCAGCATCCTGGCTGCTGTCTGGGCTACTAGATGGCTAAGCCCCAGTTCCCTGACAAAAGAAGTGAGCGTCCAAATTTAAAGCATCTGTCAATTTCCATAGTGTAAATATTCTCAGCACAGCTGATTTCCATCAACCAGTAGATGTTAACCTGCTCAAAAACAATTCCTGAAAACCCATTCTCGGAGGAGAAAAGCACCAACCTGCAGCTTCCTCTGAGCCCTCAATGAACTCAGAGACTAAGAAGACAAGGACAGATTAATTAATTAATGTAAACCAAGAAAACGGCATGTGGCCCCAAAGTCTCCTGGGATTGGATGCCTATCCCCCTTCAACCTCATGGGCCCCCTCATTCTGCGAGGCCACACATGCAGTGTGTGTACAGCCATCCTTCAGAGCTCAGGCTGAGAGCTCCTTCTCCAAGAAGCCTTTCCCGAGGGCAGAGCTCTGTGGAAGACACTCCTCTAGAATTCATAGCTATTTATAGTACATTCACGTTTCCAATTAACTTAGCAAGCATAGGTAATGGCTTCCTGGAAATGTCTCCCTCCCCAGAATTTATGGCAGAGGCCGTGCCCACCTGGGTCACCTGTGCCCTCAATGGCTCCAGTGGGGCAGGAGATATGTCAATAGGTGTTTTGGGCTTTTTTTTTAACTTATTGACTGATCCCATGGTTCCACAGAAGTCTGCTATAAAGAAGATATGACAGGCCAGAAATGTCAATAAAGGCTTCCAGGAAGAGAAGAAAATAGACATGAGCTCTCAACTCCTAGGACAATTTGAAGAAATGGGGGAGGAGGGCTTTCCCAGCAAGGGGTAAAGGCATGAGGATGTATTGAAAGAAACCTGGGATGAGTCCCTGGAAATGGGAGAGTAACGTGATATGGGTCAAGAAGAGAAACAGAAATGGGCAGGAAGGAAGAGGGTCACTGAGGCAGCGGGGATGAAAGAAAGCCATGTCCTCGAAGGGCCAGTCAACCATCAGACGGCATAAGGAAGAACATGATAACAGCTGGGGTTCAGTTCCAAGCAACTGTGTAAAATGGCTCAGGCTCCTTCCCTGATCTTAATCACCAGAGGCAGGAAGGAAGCGGGATCCAAAGGGCCTCTGTGTAGGATGGTGATCTGCTGAGAGGGAAGGATGGAAGACAGGTGGGGCCAAACAGGAGCCCTCCAGGTTTAAGTAATGGTCCACACATCCCCTTCACATGACAGATATGGCAACAACCCCCTCCCCACTATAACAAGAGAGGTATTAAGAACAACAAATTGATATAAAGCTCTATCTAGTGCAGAGGTTCTCAACCTGTGGGTCATGACCCCTCTGGGAGATCAAATGACTTTTTCACAGGGATTGCCCAAGACCATTAGAAACACAGATGTCTATATTACAATTCTTAAAAGTAACAAAATTATAGTTATGAAGTAGCAATAAAAATAATTTTATGGTTGAGGTCACCACAACATGAGGAACTGTATTAAAGGTCACAGCATTAGGAAGGTTGAGAGCCACTTTTCCAGAGACTTCGTATGGCTAGCATAGAATGCTGGTGTCCAGACCTCTGTGTGAAGATGCCTGCCCTATCAGCATCATTGGATAGAAACTCGCCTGAGATACAGGCCTTACCCTGGGGGGGATTGGGCCATTTCCAAGCCCAGACATCTTTGCTTAGCCCAGAGAAGGAATCTGAGCTGTTCTAGAAAGAACAACAGAAAGCAATAGTTAGGTGGACGTGTGGCCCAGAGGAAGCTGCTGAGTGGGGCTCTCTACCGAGAAAAGAACAGCCTCAGGGCCTCAGGGGTCAGTCTCCATAGGTCAGCTACTTTCCTTCCCACAGAGCTCTCCTCATCCACCTCAGGGACCAAGGTGCTTCAGACAGAGTCGGGCAGCACGTATAAAAAACATGCCACAGGTCTGGAAACTTAGGTCTGTGGGGTACTGGCTCATCCCTGTACCTCTTTATAACCGGGCTTATGTGTCTGCCCTCTGACCCCTCCATGTTTGAGGAATCATGGGATTTTACACTCAGAGAGCAGGAAGAACAGAGAAGGAAGACACAACAGACACCATCTTGTCCTTAGCCGGGCCTGGCTCTTTCTGAGCAGCAGCCTGTAGCCATGGAATCCTCAGCACATTTAAGACCAGGGATCAACCCTGGCCAAGATTCAAATTGCAGCATTCATTACAGAATGATGTGCCCATCCTCTGCCCAGCATCCCACAGTCCCTTTACAGAGTCAGAGGCCAATCATCTATTCCACGAGCCAAATTCTTTTATTATACTTTCCTACACAGGGCCCCTTATGGTTAACTGCATCCACACAGAACTCAAGCCTGGAAAACCTTACAATTGAAAGATGGAGCATCTATCTAATCCAATACTGCTCCATTTTAACATTGTAGACCCCCTGGGATGGGGCTAAATGCAAATTAGAGTCTAGAGTTCAAGGTGGAGCTTGGCAGTGCTTCCAACCCTCCCTAGTGCTGATACAGCTGGGTTTTGGACAGCACATTAAGTAACTAATACCTCACAACTATCCACTGTCCAACATGGTACCCAGCAGCCATCGATACTGAGTGCTTACCCAGGACTAAGCAAGCCAGATGAGGTGTGCCACAAGTGTAAAATATATGTACCAGAATGAGGAAATACAGGAAAAAAAAGAAATCTAAATATTACATGGATGACTTTATATTGGCTACATGTTGAAATAATATTTGGGTGCATTCTGATACACAAAAGAAATTGTTTTGTTTTGTTTTGTTTTTTGAATGTCAACTGTCTTACTTTTTTAAACACAGTGACTAAAAGATCCCAAAGTTCACCCAGGGCTTGCATCATGCTCAGATTGAAAGAACTTCCACTAATGTTCCTACAAGTTGAAGCCAACCTCAGAGAAGCACATCCCTACAGAGTCCCACAAAATGGCTACTGTGGCTTCTACACAAGAGGCCCTCCCCTTGTGCACCATGAACCTCCCCACACTCAGCTGTCACGACTGGAGTAGACCTGCTCTCCTGACGGGTTAACAGCCCTTTCCTCTGGTTCTTGGGCCTTGTGACCATTCCACAGGAGTGATGGTTTTCAGGACTCTACCTGAGAAGTTTGCTGATCTCTCTATACCATCACATAAACCCACACTGGTTCAGGCAAATTCATAGCTTCCTACCCACACCTGAGAAATTTGTCTCCGCAGCTCAGCTGAAGTCTGGAAACAGTTTTTAAATGGTTCTGCTGAAATCACCCAGGAACTAATTACATGCTTTTGTCTCCCAGGAATTCTTGATTCTCCCATGTCATGCCATGCTGTCTGTCATTGGACAGGATATACTGTCAATATTCCACATTACACACACCCCCAAATAAAAGAATACAGTCACCAGATCCTTCTTTTTACAGATGAGGAGCTAAGTCCTCTACACAGTTATTCCTGAAGCCAGAGGAGACCTAAGACTATGTCAGTGCTCAGCCCTGCCACCCCCTGAGCAGCAGTATAGCCCCTGACAGTGACTGGAGGAGCCCCAGACCTCCCAGAGCCTGGACATCAATGCTTCGCGCGCCTCATCCAGCTCTGACAGGTTGTACTGAAGACTGCCCTGCCTCGAGGTGTCAGAATGGGAGGTCACTGTGACTGCTTCCACCTCAGCCTGCACTTGGACTGTCAGCTCCTCAGCAGGTACCAGCCCACACCCGCATACACTTCGCAGTGGCAGGCAGGGCCACCAGGGTGCTCCAAATAGCATCTCGGATACTTAATTCTGGAACTACTGCCGAAAATAGGAACAGCTGGCAGCACCCCTGTGAACCAACCACCTGGGCATGGGCAGTTCCAGAACCTTCCCTGAGCACTGACTTCCTGCCGGCTTTCTCCTGCCCTTGAGCTTGCAGAAACCCAACAAGCAACTCACGGGGTTCAAAATTTCAATTTGCCATTGCTCATCCCTGTGTAGATTTGTAGTTTTTAAAACCTACTGTCAGGGAACTCTGTCATCCCTGGAAAGGCGATGGGATGGCCCACACTGTTAGATATACTTTCTTAAGGACAAATAGTTTGAAAGTTCTCTGCCCCTCTGTGCTCCTTGGAACCAGTGGATCCTGGTGTCTGGAAAACAGAACAGTTGGAGAGAGGAGACACAAAAACAAGGCAAGATAAGGAGACTACATTGATGCCATATTCTGCACACGGGGCAGGGTGACAGGAGCCAGTGTGGCTCTGTAAGGCCATTTAGATTCTGTTTGCATAGCCTGCACCACATGCTGCCCTGACCCCTGCACCTCCCCTGGTGCCTGGGCCTTTGCACACTTGTCCACTGTGTGCATCCCCTCACTGTGCCTCCATGTCAGGTCAGCCTGGCATCGGGCAGAGAGGAAGAACACCTCCAATTAGCAGAGCTAACAGATGCTTCTGGCACAGGAAATTGCCTTGGCAGAAGCAAGGGGCGACCCTGATTGTGAAGCTCCTGAATAGCAAATGATCCATCAGCAGAAGCTGGGTAAACAGGGGCTGAAAAGAAGTGCTGACTGTGTGTGAAACTTGGCCACCCTCTTCCACAGTCCCAGTGGCTGACTAGAGGGACTGCACCTGTACCCAGGAGTCCCACTAGCTGGGGAAGACGAAATACCCCAGATGCAAAAGAAATTGCGTTGTCCAACGCCTCCTCCTATTGTCTAGTCTCACCTCAGACACAACTTCTCAAAAATACATTTTGCATTATAAAATGCAGTTTGAGTACTACTTATGTTTTATTTTTCAACATATCCAACTCCCTGGTTTCCTGTAAGCTGCTCATTCCCCATCTTCTGCCAACTAAAACTTCAGACTAACAGACCCACTGATGCCAGCACTACAGCCGCCCCAGAAGAAGCCAGATTACTTTGAGTCTCTGTGTGAATCTGTAAAGTGGGTTGGAGTCTCCAGTTTACCCACCAGAGTAGCAGCCAGCAATACAGCGCAGATCCATAGCACCTCCTGAATAGCACCCTCCTGACAGGCAAGGTCTCTGTCCCAACACAGGTCTAGGATAAGACATTTAGAGGTGGCAGTGATGGTTGTTGTTGTTCTCAGAGAACATCTGGCTCAAGTGCTAATTCCCTTGATCCATTGAAACCTCTCTCAGATCCCCAAGGAGGATATAGGAGTTTCACCTCAAGTGACTTGGTTCAGACAGCGACACCTACTGGCCGTCTTTTGGGGCTGCAGAAAAGCTCTATTAAGCTTGAATTCTGTATTTTATTTTTATTTGGAAGGAAGAGTAGCATGAGGTGAAAGTGGAGTTGTAAAAAGGAGTGTTAAGAAACTTTAATCATTCAAATCCTCTGCTGGGGGCATCATAGAAAGGCACTGTCCCTGCAGGATAGGACATTTCACCTTGCATTAAGTCGGGGTCCTCTGGAGCAGGTAGAGGAGGCATCTCAAGGCTCCGGGGAGATTTCTGTTGACTGGTGATTGGGAAAGCAAGCCTTGTCACCTTCTGGGAAGATCACTTTCTCCACAGCTCTGGCTTAAAGGTTCAAACATTCCACACTAACTCACTAGAGATGCACAGCCCATTTATCTATGTAAATCCTGCATGCAGTCTCAACATGTAGACTCCAGAATACCTAAAACCTGTGAGCCATTCACTCTGTGGGCCACACTGCTGAGAGGGTTTAGGAAGTTTCTATCTTCAAGGTGTGGGGAAACTACTTAGAGACCAATTCGTATCATAGGACTCAGAAACAGGCGAAATAAAGATCCCCAGAGCCACCTACATCAATCTTAATTCGGTCTTCTGAAAAGCACACACTCACTCTCTTGCAAAGGACTAAGATATGCCAAACAATTCACTAAGCTTTGAGAAGCTAACAACTCATGACATTCCTAGCTTAACCACCTAGAACACTTCACGATTTAAAGATTGCCACAGCTTGACCTGCACCGCCAGGGAATCTTCCCCAAGAAGGTAGGCACCCTGTAATGTGAAGAGACGCAGTGTTCTTTAGTTGGAATGGTTCAGGGTTTTCCCATTGCTGATTATCTTTGCCAACAATTCCTTTGCAGTTCTCATTCTGTTTCTTTTTCCTACATTATCCCATCACCTAGATTTTGAGAACATTGCTACTCAGTGGTAGGCAACCCAGAAGCACTGACATCGCCTGGAAGCTTGGGAGAAACGCAGACTCTCAGACCTCACCTCTACCCTTTTAATCAGAGTTCCTCTAAGCAGGTGATGCATAGATATGCTGCCCTACTACAGGTAATGGGAGAGTCACCGGACTCTAAGGATAAGCTCCTGGTAGATGGTCCTAAACACGTATGTATATGAGCAGCACTGAGAGAACTCAGCAGGCTGGACATAGGTGTCTGGACGTATGCACACATGTATGTACATATGCATGTAACGATTGTATAAGATGCCATGAATTGGAGGAGAGACACAGGAAGAATTCAAGGGAGAGGGGCAAGGGGAAATTATGTAAACAGTTTCCTATATGAAATTTAAAGCAGAAATGGGGTGCAGGAGAGACGACTCGGCAGTGAGGATCTCTGGCTGCTCTTGAGGAGGACCCCGGTTTGGTTGCCAGTATCCACACACTGCTTCACAGTTGTTTCCAGGAGATCAAATCCAGGTACCAGGAATGCATGCGTTGCACATACATATATTCAGGCAAAATACTTACACATACAATGAAGATAAGCTTTGAGGAGATGCTGCTTTCTTAAAAGTGGTAAAGGATATTGAGATTTTTTATTTGTGCTTTTTACACATTTATTGTTTGTCAAGTGTTTCCTTCTCATCACTATGTAAACTTGTAATTTTTTTTTTGTAAATTTTTGTAAAAAAATTTGTAAACTTTTGATAGCTGTCCTGTCAGGTTAGAGCAACAAACTCTATGCAAATACTAACAACTATGAAAAATGTGAGCTCTTCAGAAATTAACTGTGGAATGAGCATTCAGACAAGCCAACGAAGGAGAAGAAAACCCCATGCCTGTTCTGTCCAGATCCAATGGCCATGAAGAAAGGCAGACAGAATAGTAACACTATCCACATCGATCTGTGTATGTTCAATGAATGAATGAATGAATTCCATTATAGCTTGTTTAAAGTAGAAGGTATGCTTCTACACAGTTGAATGAGCATAAAAATCTCTGAATATTTGTAAACCACATGATTCAATCTGCAAAAAAGAAATCTCTATTTTAAGGTACTCTGTACTAAATCCTCTCACAAAGAGGAAAAAATAGCTTGCTTCATGAAAATGTAGAGAGACTTTAATCAACAAGTGTTGATTGGGCGCAGCTGTGTGCCTATAACTGTTTTTAGTTCTAATAAGTATTCAGGAGATTTAAGAGTTGTTCTTGAATTCAGTGTGCATAAGACTCACCTGCAGGGCTTATTAAACAACAGGCTGCTGGTCTAACCTGCTCTTTTGGGTTCCTCATCCTCTAGATTTTGATTCTGGCCAAAATTAGATTTCAACTCAGCCCCAGGGGAATGCTATTATTCTTGATCCAGGGACCACACTCCAAACACCGGTGGTATTGAGTATCGTCTCTGCTCTTAAGACACTGGCTTTCCACTTCATTAGCTCTCCTCTCCAGCCTGTACATTACATTCACCAAGGAAGTGCCATAAAACTACTTCACACAATCCATGGAGTCAAAAATCTCTGAAGGAAGATAATACGCACTGCTTAATCAAGGGTTCCTCCCACCCACTCTGTCTCTAATATGAAGCCAGCATTGAGCTCACTGTGGCTTAGATTTTTAGCTGGGGAGTTAAGATAGATAGATATTCAAGAATTCCTTGACAATACAGCATAGTGGGGCAGACAATAGGTACCAGCTGGAGAAAACCAATTGTGAGTATCGATTGCCAAATCGGCACTCAATGACATCATACTGTTTAGTGAGAAAACAACCACAGTGAGAATATTTACACTTCAGAAATGGGCAAAGGCTAGAAAGCGGGCTTCTCTCTACTCCCTCAAGCTGGAGAACCAGTCACTGAGAGAGAGCACTGCCAGCAATCCACGAAATAGAAAACCATGGAGACAACCATAAATCAAATAGCTAAGCAACAAGTGCCAGGGAAAGGGGCAGAGAGAAGAAATGCCATCAGACTGGAGTGGACAGTGAGTGCTTCACATAGGGGACACTGCCAGAGACAGACTGAAGCAATGGATGGGATCTATATAGAAAGACCATCTGCCTGGGAGAAAATGTGACTGCAAGTGGGAAGAGTACAGAGCACCAGGAGGAGAGTGGACTCACTGGAGGGGAATCTTACTGTAGAGGTAAGTTTCAATGAAAATGTAGTCTCTGCTGTTTGCAATATTGTAAAAATGGGTCTCCGTAGAGAAGCACACATAGGATCGGGAATCCAGGCCTACATATTGGCCAAGGTTATCTGTTACAATCATGAATAGACAAAGGCAGGAAGGAGAAAGGGGAATTACAACTTGATGGTCAGATTGGGTCCAGCCCCATCTTTTAGAGAATCTCCTGGCTCTACAGAGGTAAAACAAATGACAAACAAACAAATAAAGACAAACAAAACATTCAGACAACACCTAAGAAATGCTGCAGGCCAACCTACTTAATCCCCACGTCCTCGCTTTGATTATGACAATCTTTTTGAGCCCATCTACTACCCGAAGCCTTCAGAAGAGCAACCCACACCTCCAAAAGGGCTGTCCTAACTCCCAAGAGGAGAGAGAGAGAGGCTGGGAAACACTACTCTGGTCCCAGACCCCCTACAAGGAACAGGTAGCATCCCAGCTTCCTGAAGGGGGAAAAACCCTCTGAGAGATGCTCAGAACAAGAATTCAACCTGATCAAGGTGAGAGAGGATGTCCGAGCATTACCCACCATTCCCCCAAAAGTCAAAGACACCCCTTCCTGCGTGCTTCCAGAGGCAGAACTTCAGCCCGGACACTTCCTCCTTTCTGATATCTGGAGTGAAACGCAGCACGAAAAGAGAAAAAGAAAGAAAGGAAAATGCCCATGAATATTTCATGCTGTGCCTCTGCTGACTTCTTAGTTCCCTGAACACCCATTAAAATGCCACTGTAATAATGTCATTGTTTGCTCGTCATTTCCTACCTGGCTCTTAGAGAGGAGGGGAAAAAAAAAAAAACAGAAATAATCATGCCTCATTCTGATTGGGAGGTCACAGGAAATCATCTAGCACTTGTGCCGAGGCTTTTGAAGATCAGAGAGCTAAACAATCACACTCTCATTTATTTGCCGCTACTCCAAGAGGCGGGAGAACCTTCCAGATACACGAGGCTTATCCTGGAGTACAGGCTTTGTTTTTGAATTTTCGAAAGCATTTCAAATGGAAATGATTCTAGAATAGTATCTGCTTCCCCTTGTTCTTCGACAAAACAAATGGAACAAGATGTAAGCTTTCTCACAGTATTGTGGGATCCTCTTTGTAAGGAGCCTGTAGTTTTATCAAGATATCGTACAGCCTGTCTCAGGCTTATTGTGATATTTAAGACTGCTTGTCTCTGAGCTAACAGCCTCATATGAGTGAGCTTTCTGAATTCTGGCCTGTTTTGTTATTTTTTTTTTCTCCTGCTGCTATCTACATTTTTAACCAGTCTGTCTGCCAAAGAGTCAAACAAGTGTTAATTCTCTATCCCCTCTTACTTTGAAACATAAATTTCTTGCCTTAATTTTGCTAAGGTATGAAAAATTTGCAACCAGTGTGATTAATAATAGTATGCAAAGGAAGTTTATAGGCCCTGAACAGGGGTCAGAGTCAGTATTCTCTTAAAACAAAAACTAAAACCTTTTAGGAGATAAAAGTCTGTCATCTCTGAACAGTGTTTATGTATGTAGTGCATCTTGATGTACCTTGAAGAGCAGAGTTTGGCCAAGAAGCAATTCTTAGACACAGGATTGTCTTTGTTTAGTGATAAACAAAGGTTATATTTTAGGTTATAAAATTCTTTCCACAATAATTCCACTGGCTAGCAGGAGCACTCAGCCTCCATGACTACCTCTGCAGTTCTCGGTCGCTTCAGCGCCATCTCCTGCCACCGCAGCCTGACCCAGATGGGCAGTGCTTTGACTTTACCATGCATTCTTCCCTGAGATTCTCCTCCTACGGGTCCGTGGTGCATGGCTGGTACCTCATATCCTTCCAGCCTCAAATCCAGTTATAGCTGTTCTGAGAATCTTTCTCATCTCTAAGTGACCCAAGCTTCCTTTCTCCTAGATGACTTTGGTTTTAGTTACAGAATTTCCCATAATCTGAAATCACTGAATTCACTCGCAATGCATCAACTACTTGCCCCCCAGGGGCAGGGCCCGGGTAGGACAAGAGTTCTCATCTCTGAGCAATTTCTCTTCTTTTTTTTTTCTTTTCTTTTATTGCATTATGATGAGAAAAGTTACATGACTTCAATTTGTCTGAATTTGTTAACATTTAAAAACATATTTTAAGTAAATAGAATTAAATCACATTCTTGTTTCTCTTTTGTACTCCTCCCAGAGACCCCCTCTTCAATACCTACAATATCTTTTTTGTCATATTCCTTAAAATTTATAAAATATTATAACAATAAAAATGAGTATTATAAAAGTTGTTTGATATAAAAAAACAATCAATTTAACAGTGTTATGTAGATTACAATGAAATCCAATGTCCAAAAATTGTTCTTATTTTGGGCTTGTACCACAGTAAGAGCCAAGATCTTAAACTCTACTAAATACAAAACAAACAAACAAAAAGACTTTATATATTTATGTTCATTTAAGAAAATACTAGTAGTGATGTATTATTTTGAAATATACAGTTAATATGTTTGGAGTTATTTAAAATTTATACTGAGAAAAACATATGTATTTTCAGTATTGCTGTAGGCAATTTCTCTTCTTAAACCCCAGCATTCGAAGGAGGCGACAGTCTCATGCTTAGGTGTGTGCTCGATTTTCTACCAGCAGCTTGGCCGGCTCCCTTGATGCCATTGGCCGCTGTCTGAAGTACAAAGGGAAAGTTTAATGTCTCTAACGCCAGGTCCACAAAGCACTCAGGGGAATGCTAGGCAGCACCAGGGCGCCTATTGATCCAACAATCTGCATTAATAATGATAATACATAATAAATACATTAACATATCGTGAGTAATAGGAAAGAAAGGCAAAGCACAGCTACCCACACCTAGGTATGGGGAAACGTGTCAAGGGAGGCGAGGCCTGAGCTAGACCCAACCCCACGAACACTGGGGCCTGAGCTAGACCTAACCCAAAAAGAGTGGTTTATATAAAAGACAATATTTAGGAAGTATACTGGAAAACAATAAGGTAACCCTGCCACCAAATCTCACCCAAATGCTTTAAGTACTGTCTACTCCCTTAGGAGAGAATTGTTCTATTATGCTTAATTACTGGGAGGGGGAGCATATGCTGTAACCCATGTGTGGACATCAGGGGACGGCTTGCTAAGGTCAGTGCTCTCCTGGTGCTTTGTGGACTCCAAAGATAAAATGCAAATCATCAGGCCTGGCAGCAAGAATCTTTGTCCACGGAGCCATCTCACCTGCCCATCTCTTTGTTGAGAGACTTTTGTGCAGAAGGCCTTAAAATAGACATTCCTTCTTACGTGCTGAATCATATGGCTTATGAATATCCAAAGATCTAAGATGTAATGTTCATTCAGTTGTGAAGAAACACACCTTTTACATTAAACCAAAGACACATTCAGTGCATAAGTCTCTGTGCTGTTAGGCTAGCAGGAAAAGGGGAGAGGTACACACACAGCAGATAAAGAGAGACAAGAGGCGAATGAGCAGGCCGACACACACACACACACACACAGAGAGAGAGAGAGACAGAGACAGAGACAGAGACAGAGACAGAGAGACAGAGACAGAGAGGGAGAGAGGGAGAGAGGGAGGGAGGGAGAGAGAGAGAGAGAAAGAGAGAGAGAGAGAGAGAGAGAGAGACCCAGGTGGCTAAAACCACAGCTGTTGTGCCACAGCTTTAGACCAGAAGTCCAAGGTCACAGAGTATACAGATCCGACTCTCTGAGGACTGTGCTGGAGCATCTCCCCCATGCCTCTTGCCAGTTGGTGGGGGGCTTACTGTCTTTGACAAGCTTTGGCTTGTAGGCATACCACTCTGATTGCTGCTTAGGTGATCTCCTTCACGTGACTGTCTCTGTCCCAATTTCTCCTTTTGATTAGGATCCAGTCTACAGTCTCTTTGGGGGGGGGAGGAGGCCAACTCTACTCCAGCATGACCTCAGCTCAACTGACCGTATCTGCAATGAACCGATTTCCAAATAATGTCTCATTATAGGATCCTGGCAGTTTAGACTTTAGGGATCTTAGAGGGTGCAACTGAAGCCATAAAAATTCAGAGTCTCATATGAGAAACTCATTTTCCTAGCAGAATTTGCTTCTGTGGGATAAAGACATATAAGGGGTTTACTTGTGAGCACTATGGGAGCAGACTGTCGGGCCACTCAAGGAAGCACCTTACAAGGGAAGAGGTTGGATTTAAAAGACAACATTCCGGGGGCACTAGCAGAAAGACTGGAGACAGTTGCTCCTCACAGAGGACCCACAGGATCCTAAACCACCAGCAAGATCACACCGTTGGGTAAGCAGCCCCACAAGGTCCAGCTGCCATTTTAAAAAGCGCTAAGACACAAAGTACCCAGGAGACCAATAGCTCACAGAATACTCAGGATTTGGGCCTTCTGTAGGCGCTATCTAAAAGAGGAAACAGTGTCTGAGCTTCCCCCTCAGGAAGTCACAGGGTGTCCCCTACAGTGCCTGCCTGCCATCATGACATATAGTTCTAGCCTGTGCTATACCTCATCCCTAGTAGTCACATAATCAACTAGCTAAGTGAGAAGATTGATGAATGAGTCTTGTTGCTGTCTGCTCCTCTAGTGAAAAGGGGAGTAGACAGGTTGGGGACTGGGGAAGGAGGGACGCATCCATGTTAGAAGTAATTGCCCTCCGGAAGTAGTTCAAGTAGCACACATTCACAGCCATTGCAACAGAGCAATGTAAACACATCAGAGGCCTGATTAGACATCAGCATACGTAGGCACACAAGTGCTGCCAGGACTCTTCTTGCTCCACAACACAGATCTCAAACTTTTAATTCACCAGCAAGTCCTAGCCATTGCTTGGGACTTAGCCTAAAAGCCTTCCTCAGTATTGAGGTTCCCAAACAATCTACTACAAGAAGCAACTATTTCTAGGGCTGAGAATTCTGTCTTCAAGTCCCAAACTGATGTAAGTCGCTCCTGCAAAGGGCTGAGAATCTACAGCAAAGAATGCAATCAAAGAGAAGAGTAACCTGTAATCTTAACTTTCCCTTTGTACTTCAGACAGCGACCAACGGCATCAAGGGAGCCGGCCAAGCTGCTAGTAGAGAATCGAGCACACACCTAAGCATGAGACTGTCGCCTCCTTTGAATGCTGGGGCTTAAGAAGAGAAATTGCTCAGAGATGAGAACTCGAAAGAGAGACAAGAAAAGAGAAAGAGGCCAAGAGAGAAAGTTCATGCCCCTCAAAACTGAATTTCAAACCTGATCACAAGCAATATCCAGCTAAGAAAACCAAGAGGAAACCCTATTCCCCTGATGATGAAGCCAAAGACCTCCAAGCAAACTGAAATGAAGGCGGAGAGCAGCTCTCTGTGACTGCAGCGCAAGTGAGATGGCAGAACTCACAGGATGTAACGTCTTTAAAGAGCAAAGGCACCATGTGGTGTGGCCCTCCTGAATCTCCATGCTCCTGGACCGGACTGGACTAACATCCATAACTCTTCTATGAACAACTGGCAAATGAGATGAAAATCAGCCCATGGTGAGACTGTGGAAGCTCCAAGGACAAGAGCTAATGGCAATTATTTAGTTTTAATAACTGGGTAATTGCTGACCAGACCATCAGAAGCCAAAAGGCCAATGGTTTTGCTTTGCCAAGAAAACCAAAGGTTACATGTTAACTGCATAAAATTAAGTAGGCTGCTGCTCGGGTCGCTCCTAATTGGGTTGTGTTACCCCATGACATCGGAACACTCCAATTCGGGTCAGGGAGGGTCTCTGGCAGGCTCACCTGGACAGATGAGTACAAACTTTTGTGAGATGTAATTGGCTAAAAAAAGTAATCCAAAAATCTTTAACTTGGACAGCAGCAGCTGTCTGATGCTGGAGTAGGTCAGGAGTCCAAGGGTAACAGATGATCTTGTATACAGAAACAGACCTTCCGGCTTCAGGAGAAGCCAAAGAATGATCTCTCGGGGGTCCAAGAAGCAGGTGGAAGCATTAGAAGGCCATGTCCTTAGTATTAAGCCCTGGAAATGGATGATCTAAAAGCCTGGTCCATTTCCTTGTGTGCCAGCACCACACATCAACAATCCACATCCGATCCATTGTGCTACAGGCTGCTTGCAAGAAAGGTGTTGAGTCCACAGAGAATCTCTTGAAAGTATACTGCCCATGGGTCAAACCTCAATTCCATAAACATCTACTTCAAATGGTCATGCCTGCCTAGGTTCCTCCGCCCTGGCCTTTTTCACTCCTGCCTGCCTTGGTTCCTCTGCCCTGGCCTTTTTCACTCCCGCCATGCCTTCTCTTCTCCTGTTTAAATCTGGCTGGCAATTCCAAAGCTCAGCCTTACCACGCAGTTTTAGTTTGCTTTCTGTTGCTGTGATGAAATGCTGACCATTGCCAACTCAGAGAGGAAAGGGTTATTTGGCTTTTATTTCCATGTCACAGTTTATGCTTGAAGAAAGCCCAGGTAGGAACTCAAGGCAGGGACTGAAACAGAGGCCACAGAGGTTCTCTACTTACTGGCTTGCTTTCAATTTCTTGCTCAGCTACCTTATGCAGCCCAACCCTACCTGCCTAGGGATGGCACTGCCCACAGTGGACTGGGCCTAACCAAGAAAATGCATCTCTGATATCTCCATAGGCCAGTAGTTCTCAACCCTTTCCTAATGCTGGGAACTCTTTAACACAGTTCCTCATGTTGTGGTGACCCCCCAACCATAAAATTATTTTCATTGCTCCTTTGTAAGTATAACATTGCTATCATTATGAATCCTAATCTGATGTGCAGTATATCCGATGAGTGACCTCCAAGGGGTCAGGACCCACAGACAGAGAACCACTGCCATAGGCCAATCTGATGGAGGCAATTCCTAAGTTTAAGATTCCCTCTTCCCAGGGATGTGTAGGGTTGCATCGTCACTGACAAAAACTGTGACAACTACCTTATCCTAGGTATGCGTGACCTGCCTCTTACCATTATTGACCTCTGCTGAACTTGATCGATTTAAAGCTCAAAGGATGCTGAGAGGTCATCTTTTAAATTCCACATTCCAGAAGTCAAGGCCCAAGTGAATTCCTTGGACTATACAGACATCCTTTCTCTTACGTCTACTGTAAGGATGGGACCCTTGTCTGTCTAATCTGTTGAATGCTGCTGAAATATGACCCTATCTGTTAGTCTCTCATACACCCCCCCATACACATATTTAACACTGAATCAGATAGTAGTTCCATTACCAATGATCTGCCTATTAGTTCTTAGTGGGGGTCCTTTCCTCAGGGGCCCACTGATGTCCTAACAATAGCACCATGGGACTTAGAGTGACACCAGCCACACTGATGATGGCCATACAACACATGGAATCTTATGGAAGAACAAACCAGGTTGGTGTCAGGCACATACCAAGCAGCAGAGGAGGGAAGCAGAGTTCTCACTCCCATCAGACACCGAACCCCAGGTGTTTAGGAGTATTCTCTTCCTCTAGACAGACGCTTATACCTACTTCACTACTATCTGCAATATTTGTCTCCTGTGTTTCTTGATCAAATCATAGGCAGTCTCTGTAACCTAACAGTGACAGAGTCTCTGTCACTCTGAAGTTTCAATTCCTTCATCGTCAGTCCAGATTCTCTTCTCTACAAAATTCAAACATGGGAAAGTCTCAGACACACAGTCAATGGTCAATATCAATGGTCAATCAGCAGAGAATCAGCAGAGGCGGGGAGAGGGAGAGAGAAAGGCAAGTTAGTCAGGTTTCAACTCTTTGTTAATAAACTCTAGAGGAATTAATATTCTGTCCACTTCTCATCCTGCCTGTTACACAGTAGCACACACACACACACACACAGAGGCATACACAAGACACTATTTTTAGCCAACTAGACTAAATTCACCTGAAATGCATTAGCCACACAGCCCTGCTGAGATTAGCCAGGTTATTCCAATATCACCTTTTAAATTTAATTTAATTTTCCCTCTCACATCCTGCTTCAACCCATCCTGACTCCATCTGGATTATGTTAGCAATTGGAGAAAAGGAGCAAATGAGCTGGCAGGAACGGGATGTGATCCTACAATTCAAATTACTATCCTTTAATGTGTGGAATAAATCTTTATTGACGCTAATAAACAAGATGCCAATCAAAGAGGACAGAGGTCTGAGCCTAGCTCGGTAGAGTCCCAGTGGGGACCAGTTTTTAAAATCACCTTTAATTTCTCTCTGAATATCCCAAGATCCAAGCAAGCTGCATGGAAATCACTTCCTGAGAATTTTCTTATGTCCTCGAGACCAAGCAGAGAAGCTCTGATCCCAAGCTTGCTTCCAATTACAAAGCCTAAGGAGGTTCCTCCACCTTCCTAGGCTTCTCTTGACTTCCATTTTTACAATACCTATACTAGGAATGCTGAAGGATAGAGGTTAACTCTACCCCTGCCCCATACACACACTGTTACAAACGCTATCTTGAACTCTGCCTCTAATATTTGCTGACACCTGCTGGTGCACAGCAGACAGCCTGCCCTCTACAGGAGTTCAGCTTAAGGCAGGCCACAAGACAAAAATCAAAAAGACGTAAAAGATCCTGTGGTTCCCAAATCTGGCGGCACAATCAACCTGGTGAGTTGGCTAGCAGCTGGAGATGTCTGATCCAGTCTTAGGTGGGGCTTGATGGTCTGACCTTCAACCCAGGTCTAAGGGGGATTACAAAGTAGGAGATCGACAGGGCCCACACTGAGGAGCACGGAGACAGATGCAGCTTGTGTTTCAGAGTGGAAGACCTGGGTTATTTAGTATCTCTATTTGTTACTGTATAACAAGCTCTTTAACCCTTGGGTATGAAGGAGTTGTTCGGAGGGACTGTCATGAGGATTTAAACACCTAACAGACCTAACAGTGCCTGGTACATGGTAGAGTTTTAGCAAACGGAAGTTGCCAACAATTAGAATCCTGAATTCTTACCTCCTGTGTTATTCCTCCTCACCAAAACTCACTGAATACTATTAAATGTGTTCTGTTTGTAATTGTACCTCTGTTGTGTGTCTGTGTGTTTGTATGTCTGTGTATGTATGCATGTGTATGTGTGTATAGACCAGATGGATGTTTCCAATCTGGTCACTATCTACTTCAAATTTTTTGCAAGAGGGTCTCTCAAGCTTTTAGCTTTTTGACTGGCCACAAAGCTTCATGGATAGCCCTGATCCCACCCACCCAGTGCTGGGAAGACAGGTATGTGTAGCAGCACCCAGCTTTTGACCGGTTGCTGGGAATCCAAACTCAAATCCTCATGCTTGTGCTGTGCATATATTACCAGGAGAGTCACGTCCTCAGTGCCCCTCCCCCCCCGATTTTAGTCAGGATGTGTGCATAGTCTAATCACCTAGGATAGGAGACTTAAGTTTCTGAAAATATGGCCACTAGAATGGTGACACAGAATTCCATATCTGTAGGTCAGCCTTGAACAGCACGGCCACTGATCTCAGAAGCATCTCATGATAACACTGCCTCATCCATAACACGGTAGCAAAATACAACCCTCAAGGACAATGTCACACTAAAAGTTAGGAGTGTGGGTGAAGAAAGCCTTTGAAAAGTCCCTTGAAAAATAATGCAAAGTTACTGAGCTCTCTTTGAAAAATGGATTTGAAGGGAACTGAGGAGAAACCATCAAGAAATTCATGATGGATTAATCCAGGCTAATCATTCATAGTGTTCGAAGATGGGCCTCTGACAGCTAAGGGTACTGACTGTGAACTGTGTCTCTCTGTGCCCACTCGTTACATTCAGTGCGTCTTTCAGAAATCAACCGTAATGGAGGCTTCCATTTGGAGCTTCAGTATGTAACTTTTCCTCTTGACATTACCTGGCCCAGTCGTTCTACATGAATTCAGATCACTTTTCCCTTCCCATTTCTTGGCAAGAAAAATTGCTGGTAAATATAATTTAACCTTTGCCAAACAGCAGAGGTGGCCCTGGTTCCACCCGTCAAATGGATTCCTCACTCTTAATTAAAAAAAATTAAAAGGTGCCCTGAAATGTTCCCCCAGCCCCCATGGAAAAAACCCAAGTAAATCTTCTTTGGATAGATTCCCCCACGGTTGTCCAAAGTCAATGCCAGATTCTTAAGAGATACCTAGCCAGGTGCAGCATTTAATCAGAAGAAGCTCAGTCGATGGAGTGGACAGACAGCTACTTGACTGGGCAATCACTAGAAAGAGTTTTATAAATTATTTTTGGAGTCCCAGTCTCAGCATCTATAAAACATTTTTGCTATCTTGTTTGGCTGTTGCAAGCCCCTCACTGAATTGACTGGTACACTCTTTCCAAGGTGGCTGAATTACCCAAGACAAATGGCTGTCTTCAAGCACTCAGCATACTGAGAGAATCTGTTAACTGTAATTTTCAGTCCTCCATAACTAGTAGAATGTAAGCAGAGTCAGCCTGCTCAATGACCTTTTAACAGGAAAGGATTTGAAGGAGAGTGATTAGTTCCATTGAAAGTGTTGTTGACGAGTGTGCACACGTGGCAACCATAGTGAGACATACCTAATCTCTCTAGGCTTTTCTAGACCATAAGAGAGAGGTTGAATGCACAGTTATCCAACAGCAACTGTGAGATGCACACTTGAAGCCTTTCTACACATTGGAAAGACTTTTTCCCAATGGTAATCACCACACACACACACACACACACACACACACACACACACACACACACCATGTTTGTCAACAGCAGCAACCAACCATTTTTAGCTTTGCAATTCAATCTCAATCTTCCCTGAACTCTGGAAATGTTCCTTTCTCTCTCTCTCTCTCTCCTCTCTCTCT
>NW_022196904.1:179549722-179559005 GCF_008632895.1 Mastomys coucha | reverse complement strand
CTCCCTCTCCCTCTCCCTCTCCCTCTCCCTCTCTCTCTCACCCCCCTACCCCCAAGGAGATTGCTCAGTGAGCAGAGTGCTTATTCTTCAGAGATTAATTCCTGAGTGAGATCCCAGAACCCACATGGTTTGAAAAGCATAAAGTCCTGTGAAGACACACTTGAAATCTCAGCTCTGGGGTACTGGAGAGAGGAAGATGTCTGAGGCTCATAGTTCAGCCAATGTAGTTAATCAGTGAGTTCCATCCCCAGAAGAAACCCTGTGTCAAAAAGCAAGGTGTAAGCTGGTGAAATGACTTAGTGGGTAAGGTATGTGCTGTTGAGCTGAGTTCAATCCCAGGGACCGTGGAGTAGAAAATAGGGTCTGCAGGTTGTCCTCTGACTGCCACAAGTGCACGGTAGCACTCAGGTCCACGGCAGGCATGGATGCACATGTACATACATCGAGCATTCTTTCCTTGACAGGTTTTCTTTTTCTTTCCTCCCTCTCTCCTCCCTCTCCCTCTCTGCTTCCTTCCCTCCCTCTCTCCTTCCCTTCCTCCTTTCCTCCTTTCCTCCTTTCCTCCATCTCTCACTCCTTCCCTCCCTCTCTCCTTTCCTCCTCCCTCCCTCCCTCCCTCCCATCCTTCCTTCCCTTCTGGTTCCCACCATGTACCTCCCAGCTTGTTTTAAGTTCTCCATTCTCCGACCTCTGTGTTCATTACCACCCATGACTTATCTGAACTATTTATGAAAATTTCCCACACACGTGGCTTCACTCCTCTGCAGTCTTTTGAGGAGTTTATGCATCTTCAGGCTAGAGCTTGCAGAGGTAATTGAATAAGAAAACCAGTTCCTTCTAGAGCTAAACCTTGGCTTTCCATGTATCCCTCCCATTAGCACCTGAACCTTAAGTGAGAAGATGAAGGCCTGACTAAATCGGATAAAACCAGAGTGATAAAGTTCTAATCCCTATTAAAGCACTGTAGGATATCTATGGGTAGGAGCCACCTCTGTTTCCTTCCTCATGTCACACTATTTAGGTGAGCAGACAGATAGCTATAAATAAATGTGCCTTTGGGAGGAGGGATGAACTTATTATAGCCTGTTTCATTCCAGAATGTCATGAGTGAAAGGAATGTGAGTCTAGCCCTCTCACTTCAGTTGAGGATGCTAAATACCACAGCCAAATGACCTAACATCACCAGAAAGGTCTTTGGAGCAACAGCCATCCTAGACGCTTATGTGTTGATTTATCACCCTTTTGTATGGAGTAGGAACATAATGAGGATCAAACCCAGGGCCCTGCACATGATAAGCAAGCACTCTCGCTCAAATATATATCCCCAATCTTTTCTTTACCTTCTATTGAAAGACAGGGTTTTACAAAGTTGTCTGGGATGCTCATACACTTGTTCTGTACCCTGAGAAAGCCTTGAAGTAATGGTCTTCATGCCCAGCTTCCAAAGTAGCTTACATTTAAAGCCCTGTGCTCTCTCTCAACTCACATCCAAGTAGTGAAGACATTGTATCACACCCAAAACATAGCCGCTGCATTATAACTAGTTCTGCTGGTTTCAGACTAGCATCTTAAAGGTCGAGAGTCCTTGTCATTCCTTGGCTTCTAACACCGAACACTTCTACTGAAGGATACAACAGAAACCAATAAAAACATCTTAGAGCCTACCTGGTCTTTCAGCCTAGAAAGTTCAGTATCTTCCAGGAAAATTCATCTCATGACCAGGAACACCTCTTAAGAACTTTTAATTTATGCAGACTATAAATATGTCTCTCTGTGAATGCTATATGTTAGCACCAGGTCTAACTCCTGGCTCAATGTTAAGCAACTGGTATGCCTCTGTATTTGACACACTTTCCTATATCTGAAAAGATACTATCATTGACTCTTCCTTAACTTCTCTTTCTTGCCATATAATTCTCCTCTTGAATGCATTCCAAGATGCCATGCCTCACTACATATCCACAAAAGCTAAAAGAAATTTCCATATCCAAGTATTACAATATACTATTTTCATCTGAAAGTGCATAATACATTCTCATTCTAGAATATGCATCCATTAGCATAGATTAAAGTTGCATGAGCTTTTTCGTTTGTCACAGTTGACTCATAGTGAACCTTAAGCTTACTATTTCCCGAGCCTCTTAATAATACTTTCCTCATGCTACTAATTCTCTGAAACATCTCCCTCATCCTATTTCATGCAATTTAATTTTGGGATTTGTAGAACTTTACATTTATCCCTGCTACATTTGTTCGCTTTCATTTGGCCCAGATCTCTAGTCTATAAATATCATTTTATATCCTGTTTCTATCTTAGTATTCAATGTCCCTCCTGTCTTTGTATTATTTGCACATCGGATGAATATGCCATCAATATCTTCCCCAACATGCAGGAAGCAGTGCCTACATCTCTTAGCTAGACTGATAGGCAGAACCAAAGACGCCTTTAAGTAGGTCATCAGGAAACTTCCCCAGGTTAAAGTTGAACCACTGACTTGTAAACTATTTTTGAGATTCTAATTTAATTACAACATTTCTCCCTTTCCCTTCCTTCATCCAAACCCTCCCGTATACTCTCCATATTCTCCTTCATATGGATGACTTCTTTATTAATTATTATTGCATGCATATATGTATTACCAGATGTAATCTGTTTCAGTCCATGTACATGGTTGGTATCTATTAAGCATGATTGAACAATTGTTTACTCCTCCAGTTTCCCTTAAATGTGCTTTTCCTATGGTGAAATAACCAGGAAGATATTCAAATACATTGTTATTTTCTCTGCTTGTGCTTGATTGCTTCTGTTTTAGATTGAGATCAGTTGGGTTTTTCACCCCTTTTAGGTTATTAATCCTTGAAAGAGAAGCAAGAATAATGCTCCATCCCTCACTGCATCTAGTGTTAACCATGTCTTCATTAGTTCAACATCCTATAGCTTGCTCTGCTCTTTCCCAGGCAGGAGTTTCTGGGTCATGTCATCTGTCCCCTGCCACCTCTTAGTTTCATGCTTAAAGATCCTTGGAGTCATTTGGTCATCTTGTACTTATCAACCTTAGAGCTCTGACAACCTGGATTAATTTAGAGGAATATGATACCCTTCCAAAGTTATTTCACATACCTAAGTGGATTATCTATTCTATCTACACTCATTTAAATACTATTTCCACTCTGTTATCCTGAGAGCATTTTTTTTTTTTTTTTTTGGATATAAGATGAGAGTGGAGGCTGGAGTCCCCAGTATCCCTGTCACCTCTCCCTCTGAAGAAACTTCCTTGGTCTTCTCATTCTAAAGGTTTGCAAAAATCCCAATTTTGTCCTCGGGATTACTTTAAAAACTCTTCTAAGACCCTCCATTCTAAGGGAAGTCAGTGCCACCCACCAGCTTATATCAATCATGGACACCTCGCCACCTACTAGCTTAGTGACACCTGGCTTCTGCATGCATCTCCAAAAACCATCCTTAACATGGTGCCTGGTGCTAATCATGAAAATCTAAAGTGGTATTATCTGTGAATAATTTATATTAATACTTTGTTGATTATCAAGGAATAGCATTCATTTTCATTGTTTTATAAGAAATCTATATAATGAGATATGGCTTTGAAAAAAGTGAAAATAATTCCAGGAAAAGGAAATCTAAGGAAAACAATTTAAAATATTAAATGAAATATAAGCAAAATAACATACTAAAATATGTAAAAACTGAAACTATAATATATAATAGGAGGAAGTATAGACTTTGGAATTTGCAAACTTGATTTTAAATATGTTCAGTTCATACTAGATGTAGTTAATCTTGAAATAGTTATCTCTTTCTTCCAAAAGCCCTTTTCTTCTTATGGGAGTGATAAACACTCTAACATGGACAATGGATAAAGGGGTCTGAGCAAGTAATTAGTTTATGCAGTTATTAGCATATAATAAACACTCACTCAATTTGACAGCATTTTATATACTTCTATTTAAAATACATTTTTATTTAAACACTTGAGCCAAAGATGCCCCAATTTATAGGCAGCATGAAATACGAAGAAGATATAAATATTTTAGAAGAAAGTAGGAAACAGCTAATGTGCAAAAGTGATAATCATGTCAAATTAATAAAGTCATCTCTCAATCAACCTTCTAGGACAAGCTCCCTAAACTCTTCACCCTTGTTACCACTAGACCTGCACATACCTAACTCTCTGTCTTTTCCAGTGTACAGTGAGTGACGACAGCAATGCCTCTTCAGAGGTGGAGAACAGAGATTGGAAGTCACCACTCTCCAATTTAAACAGAAAGTAGTTGCAAGGCTGGGGAACTGCTTTAGTCAGTAAGCAAGAAAGTCTGAGTTCAGATCCCCGGCACTGCATAAAAGTTAAATGTGATAGCACAGAGCTGTAACCCTACAGTGTGGTAGACTAGGAACAGGTGGATCTCCTGAACTGGGGCCTCCTGGCTCAGTGAGAAACCCTTTCTCAAAAGAACAAGGTTAAGAGTGAGTAAGAGTGACATGTCAACCATTGGTTTCCACACACATGCACACATATGTACATATGCACACACAAAAAAATACACCACACATACACACAGAAATGTTAGTTTTTAAATGCTAATAGATAGCATTAGTTTATGCCCATGTCCCCAGACTCCTGAATTTGTGTTTCTGCTTCCTGACTTTGCCCTTTCGGCCAACGTAAACTGAATTAATGATGGACAACTGGCCATCACTGAACAAACTAGATTCTATTTTGAGAAAATATTAGGAATCTGGTGACATTTTGGTGCTCTCGAAGGAGCATCCAGACGCTTGTCCTGGACTTTTGCTGGCTGGTACCATGTTGAGACTTGGCTAGTCCCTCCTCTCCTGCCTGAATACCTGCAGTAGCTGCTTATTTTCCTTGCTCAAGTGAATTCCAATTGGTTCTCATAGCTTTTAGTTGAAGAAAAAAGAAAAAAGAATTAATACATTGACAAAAATGAAGTAAAATGCTTATGGTCAGCCTGGTTTGGCTGCACATGCTTTGGTGGATACAAGCTAACACAAGATGTAATAGTTAGTACAATAGTTAGATTGGATGAGACCAACACGAGATGCAATAGTACAAACTGGATGGGACCCAGTAAAGGACTTTAAGGAACAGATACAGGATCACCTCATCAAATTGTATCATAAAGACTATAAGAGAAATGCTTTAGGATAAGTCAACATGAAATTGGAGGAAAGTCAGACTTGGCTAAAAGAAGTCCATCTCAAAGGTTAAGACTCCCTTCGTGCAAACCAAGCACCAAGGTTGGCAAAGTGCTCACCACCACGTGCTAGCTAGCTTTTGCCCAAGCTTTTGTGGGCGTTCCCTTTCTTAATCTTCACCATGCAATGTTGTGCTATGACCAACATCCTTTAAAAATTACGAAACTCAGAGACTGGGGGATGTAGTTTCAGTCACCAGGCAGAAGATCTGGGCTTCTAACCTAAGCTCTTCATACGAAGTTGCTGGGGATCTGGCAAACGTACTGCGTTCCCCAGTGGCTGATGAAATCGGGGTGGAAGCACAGAAGCAGAGAGAGGACATCATCTCACAGGAATCAGTTTGCCTGCTCCATGTGGACTTGTTCATTTTGTCACATTTTTAGAAGCTTCTTTCCCGCCAGGACCTGTAAAGGACGTAGAGAACAGCCCCAGAAGAGTGTCTTCCCAGAACATGAGTGCCCAGAGCTACAGGACCTACACGCCAAACAGGTGTTCAACAATCATTAAGAACCAACCTATATCCCACATCCCTTCCATCTGTACCTTAGCAGCCTTCGCTGACTCTCCAGGAGCCCCCAGCCTTGCTCACTAAAGATTTTTCACATCACGTTGAATGTTTCTGAATGTCTACTCTATAATCATAAACTATTTGTTCATGTGACTGTGCGGTTCATCTACCTCACTAGATCTTAGAAGTATTGACTGATAAAGATAGATGTTCCACAAATGTCTACTTAATGCATTCTTGAATATGACCCACTATCTCTCCAGCAAAACAAAGCCCCTAGCAACATGAGCAACTGGTCCCCTGGAAGAGCGGGGTTTGTCCTAAACTAGCTCTTCCTTTGCTTCTGTCTTCTATGGCCAGCTCCATCCATCTGGGAAGTAGCCAGCCAATCTTTTTCAGACTGAGCTACATGGCAATGGAACAAAGTGCTCTGGAGTCACACTGAAGGTATTAACTAGTTCCAAGAGTTTAAACCTTCATCACCTTCAGGGGAAAGCACGGCATTCTTACTGATCAAATGTGAACGTGAGATCTCAGAATAGAAGCTGACTATCTACTCTACATCCGGAGTTTGGTGATTTTTGAAGACACAGTCTTTTTTGAATCGGGCTCCTCTTTTTACTAGCTTCAGGGTCATAATGAAGTTTACATTAGAATCAGATAAATGAATATGTGAGCTCATCATAATTGTCAGTAAAGATGAATGCCCCGTGTATGCCTTTTAAAAGTATCTCTGGATCCTTTAGACATCGATGCAACACTAACATCTATTAACAGATAAACTGGAAAGAAGAATAAGTTGTGTACATACAGGGTATAGTATTCAGCTTTTAAAGAAAGACAAAATATCTGCCATTTGCAACAATGTACAAGAGTCTGAAGGGCATTATACTGAGTGAAATAACCCAGACACAGAGGATAAACATTACATGACCTCACGGAATGAATATGAAACTGTCAGACTCATAGAAGCAGAGAGTGAAATGCTAGTTGCACAGGCTGGGATGAAGGAGCATCATAGAGGTGCCAATCAAAAGGGTATAAACTTCAGTTAGACATGATGGTTAGGTCCTAAGATTCAGCGGTGCTAGGTTTGACAATACTGCATTGTATGCTTCCCTGTTAAGAAGTTAGGTTTTATGTTGGGCATTCATACCATAAACCAACAATAACAGTTACTGAAGAGGGCAGGAAGAAATATTTGGGGTGAAGAATGGGACTATAGCACAGAGTGTGGCAGTGATTTAATGGCTGTACAGTTGTCTCCAAACTTGTCATTAATTATGTGGCACAAAGTTTAATAGATGCGGTAAACACATGCAACTTTTCAGTGATGCATCAATTAAGTGCTTCCTACTGATGCTTTCAAATTCTTTAAGTCTACTTTCCTTCCTCCTCCATTTTCATCTTTTGAGCTGATCGGATTTTAATGAAGGTGTGATAGCATAGAACAGCTGTGAGATGCAAATAATTAAGAAAGGAAAGCCACATCATTAATTGAGGATGATAGTCTCATTAACTCAGGGTTCTATCAAACCTCGAGTAGGGAAATCCTCTCCTAAGCTCCCAACACACAGACTCTAGGCTCTCAAGCCGCCACATTCCACACAAATGGAACAGCGCTCCTCAAAACTCCACTAATTTTATGTTTAACTTTTTTAAACAAACCGTAACAAATACTAAGTGTGGCTAATCATCCCCTCATTCCTTTGGTATTCATTGTAATAGCACTAATTACGATAAACACATTCGGAATTAATGTGCATGTCTTATGCATATATCAATTCCATTCTAATTTGCCATTGATTAACGCCCGGGATGTGAATAAGGAGTCTTCAGCTTTGATACACCACTCACGTCCCGAGTAGCACAGCCTAACAGGTTCCAGGCATGTAATACCCAATCAGCAACCTGCAGAGGCAAAGGGCCCGAGTGAGCTATAGGAGCTCTGTCTCTCCGTTCTTGGTATTCCTGTTGTGTTCTGAATGTGAATGAAGAGCCCAGATTTGGCAAACCTCCATGTGCTGTATAAATAAATGAGGTTTGGGGTTTAAAGCTTGGACCTTAGCATGGGGAAGACCCAGTTTCAAGTCCTAGCTCCAGCCCTTCCTCAATGTAACTCAAAGATGCTAAGCCTCGGGCTTTACATCTGCAACAGCAGAGATGATGATCCTGTTCCCCTAGGATAGTTGTGAGGTTTGTAAAAGAAAAAGCAACCATTCCACTATTCTCGACAGATGGCTTACACTTTAATAAAAAACAGCATTACTATAATTAATAATAATCACCATCATTACACTGGGAAAATTGCTATCGTAAACTAGATATCTCATTCAACAGGGTGCTCTGGTGTAGGTTTCATGCAGGCAGGTCCAGGATGAGATGACAGAACTCAGAGTGGGGGACGGGAGCAAGGCCCAAGGTATCTTCTGATATTCCATTCTCTTGAGCTCTTAGCTTTGCTGGAAACTGTATTTGTTGTTGAAGAAGCTGTTGTAAAAGGCTGAGTTCACAGTGCAGAGTAATGAGGGAGAGTGAAGAGGAGATGGGAATGAGAAAGCAGTGTTCTGTCACAGTGGATACAAAGCAGGGCATTCTAACACATGCTAACACATACATGTCATCCTGGCTAACACATGCTAACACATACATGTCATCCTGGCTAACACATGCTGACACATACATGTCATCCTGGCTAACACATGCTGATACATACATGTCATCCTGGCTAACACATGCTGACACATACATGTCATCCTGGCTAACACATGCTGACACAGACATGTCATCCTGGCTACTTAGAAGGCAGACAAAGAGGATTGCAAACCTGAATTTAGGGCAAACCTAAGCTATTTTGTAAGACCCTGTTCAAGAAATGAAGAATTTGAAGAGAAGACTGTTTCATTCATTCACACTATGGAGCACGCAGATCAAGGCTGGGAGGATCAGCTGTGAGGATGGACTGAGCAAAAGCAAAAGCGTCGTCATCATCATCATCATCATCATCATCATCATCATCATCATCATCATCATCGGAGTTCATGATTATTGTTGCTATCACTGTTAGAACCTCTGTGGTCATTTTAATGAAAGGCTCGGGGTCTAGGGTCTGCTCAGTGATGCCAGAATCAACGGTGATTTCACTTCTCCTGTTCCTAATGTCTCTCTAAGGGTTGACGTTCTCTATGTAGAGAGTAGGCAGATTCTTGGGCTTCTAGACACTGTCTGAAATCAAAAAGGGACATGCTCAATTTTACAGGGGTTTGGGGGTGCTAAGAAAATACCTGAGTGCACAAGCTACTCTGGTAGTGGGTCAGACACTCCCAACAACAAAAGAGAATTTCTTGGCCACAATTTAAAGGTATATATCAAATCAGCTTCCTCTGCCCCGTGAAAGAGGAACTCTATCTGCATAAGAAACAGGATTAACGGCTTCTCATGGTACACCTCCCACATTCTGTTTTCTCATACCATGCTGTCTAAGTCAGGGTTTCTATTCCTGCACAAACATCATGACCAAGAAGCAAGTTGGGGAGGAA
>NW_022196904.1:179547981-179549271 GCF_008632895.1 Mastomys coucha | reverse complement strand
ACTGAAGCTCCCTTCTCTGTGATAACTCCAGCCTGTGTCAAGTTGACACACAAAACAAGCCAGTACAATTGACCCCTTGTCAACTCGACACACATCAGTATTAAGCCTCAACCCATACTTTCTTATTCAAACAAGATCTAACTAACTTTAAAAGTCCCACAGTCTTTGCAAATTCTTAAAATTTCAATCCCTTTAAAGTATCAAATCTCTTTTAAAATTCAAAGTCTTTTTACAATTAAAAGTCTCTTAACTGTGGGCTCCACTAAAATACTTTCTTCCTTCAAGAGGGAAAAATATCAGGGCACAGTCTCAATCAAAAGCAAAATCAGATTCCAACTGTCCAATGTCTGGGATCCACTCATGATCTTCTGGATTCCTCCAAGGGCTTGGGTCCCTTCCCCAGCTCAGTCCTTTGTGCACACCATGTCTTCTAGGCTCCAGAAGCCTGTACTTCACTGCTGCTGTTGTTCTTGGTGGTCTCATGATATTGGCATCCCTAAAACATTGCTGTCTTCCGCTGTAACCAGGTTTCACCAATAGCCTCTCATAGGCTCTCTTCATGGTGCCAAGCCTCAACTCCTTTGCATGAGCCCTTCAGTCCTGGGCCATCAATTGCAACTGAGGCTGCACCTTCACCAATGGCTTCCCATGGCTTCTCACTGTGCTGAGCCTCAGCTGCTCTTCATGACCCCTTCATGCCTTCAAAACCGGTACCACCTGGGTGACTCTTACACATTACCAAGTCCTGCTGCAGCTCAAGGTACAACCTTGGCTATCTCTGGAACACAGCCTCTTTGTGCTCTCAGAAAACACTTCCCAGAATATGCCTCTTCAGTGATGTTGGTCTCTTCTTAATCACCCCTAATTTCTTAGCTCCAGCTAACCAGCATCAATAGTCCCAGTAATGCAAAGGTTTCACTTTCGTAGTTCTGGTATCTTGTTAATCACAGCTGATACTTTAGCCCTAGCTAACCAGAACCACAGAATCTTCACAATCCAAACAACATGGCCCTGATAAGAGTCTTTAATCTTCCCTCTGAAATCTCACAAGCCAGGCCTCCATCTTCTGCACTGTTCTCAGCATGATCTTCCAAGCTCCCACAGAACATCCCACAGAGTTCTTAACAACCAGGGTTCTTCAAGCTCAAACTTCCAAAGTCCTTCCATAGTCCTCCCCAAAATATGGTCCGGTTGTCAAAAGGAATACCCTACTATGCTGGTACCCAATTTGTCTTAGTCAGGGTTTCTATTCCTGCACAAACATCATGACCAAGAAGCAAGTTGGGGAGG
>NW_022196904.1:179536520-179547640 GCF_008632895.1 Mastomys coucha | reverse complement strand
CCCCAACTGAAGCTCCCTTCTCTGTGATAACTCCAGCTTGTGTCAAGTTGACACACAAAACCAGCCAGAACAAAAGCCAAGATTAAATTTGACCTCCTACTCTAGACCCCGAGACTCTGGAGTGTGAAGTCACTTGAAAAGGAAGATGCTCACATTCCTAACAGTTATCTTGTAGTGGTTGTTTCACGTGTTTCCTGAGTGATTGACAATGACTTGCAAGAATGTCACTGTATTCTATGATACATGCCAAACTGGGTTTAGTTTCATTGCCTTGTGACAAGAATGCTTGGGTGGGCTGTGGTTTATAGATGCAAAGACTGAGAAATGAATCTCCAAGTGTTTTATGGATGCTCCCTCAGCACTGGACTCAAGAGTCTAAGGACCTTGTTTTAATCCTCACACCATGGAGTGTATCATTTAATCTCTCTTTATCCTCAATAAATAGAATGACGGCACAAGTTCTAACCACTACACAGGATTATTGTGAGAACTTAAGAATGTGGCATAGGTACAAATTCTTTCCATTCTGCACAGACACCACTGAGAGGACTCAAGGACCTACGATACTAACTTATCTCTAAGCTTCTTGCCTAATAGGTATTCCTAGAACATGACATTTTAAAGTAATAATGTTTACTTTGTGGCTAGTCTACCACAGTCTCAGCGCTGAGCCAATTCTGACAGCACTGGAAGTTCAATCCCATTTGTTGCTAAAGTTGCACCTTCCTGGGGGATGGGGGGAGAGGGAGAACATTAACAACATCCACCCCTCCTCCTTCCAAGGTCCCAAGAACAAACCAAGGCACAGTTCTACCAAAGTTCACTCCAGAGAAAAGATGAACTTACGTTAAGTAAGGCATGCTCTCACTTACAGAGCATAGGTGGAGTGTTGCCTACAGAGCTGTGTGTGTGCTGCCCCTCCAAAAAGGCAGCATCAAAGCGTCTTTAGCCAGCAGGAATGAGGGCTTATCCATAGCTACAGACAGAGCTCCCTTCCCTAGTCTTCCCGGAACTATATACAGAGCTCCTCTGAGAAGCTATGTGCAGTTAAGGCAGAGCTGCTTAGAATACTTAGTAGGAAGTGGCTGGAGGACACCCAGGTCAGGGGCTCAGGGCCCTTCCTATTGCTCCATGAGGAGATTTAAACAGCCAACAAACTGACCTGGGCTAGTCCTTCTGCAAAGGGCTCACCTTATCTCTTCAAGACAGTACTTGCTTGGATCTAATGATAGTCATGTCAACACCATACAATAGATTTTGTACTTCAACCCTGAATCTTCAATGGATGCCTTTCTGCTTACTGCACTACTCTTTTTATTTCTGCCTAGTTCACCAGTCAGAAAGTGTCTCCCTAGTTTGTAGAGTCTAGACGGCTGCTCACTAGGGTCCAGACAAGACCAGAGTGCTAATATCTGAGGTCTGAGGCCTAGCTTCCTCCGACCAGGAGCTCTGGGTTGGACTAAGCCGAGCTGACTTGTCCTATGGCTCTTTGAACCCTGTGACACTGATGGGGCTGGTCACTTCTTAGGAGTGTACTTTCTGGAGGCACATCTGGCTTCCACTCAGCTCATCAGTGAAGTGATCATTTGTCACCCAGCACCACATGGCTTAGAAGTGCAAAGTATGTAAATTATTAAAGGAAATAGGAAACAGCTCTCTGGATGAATCGAGAGATGGTAGTCTCAGCATTCTGTCCACCCAGCAGTAAGAAGAAAATCCCTCCCCTCAGAGTGCCTATCTGGCCTTCCACCCCATCTCTTCTGCCAACCCCCTTCAGCAGGACATCAGAGGACACCTGCTGATCCAGACAATAATGTCAAATTAAAAGCTGAATAACATTTTACAGCTAATATCCACTTATAAGTAAATACATAGCAGGTTTGTCTTTCTGGGTCTGGGTTACCTCACTCAGGATGATTTTTGTTTCTAGTTCCATCGATTTGTCTGCAGATTTCATGATGTCATTGTATTTTAACAGCTTGGTATCGTTCTGTAAATGTGCAACTTCTTCATCCATTCTTCAGTTGAAGACCATCTAGGTTATTTCAAGGATAGCTATGCTACAATCCACAGACCCAAAGAAGCTAATTAACAAGGGGGGCTCAAGAAGGGAAGGAATGGATCTCACTGTGAAGGGGAAATAAAATAGGCATCGCAGGTAGATGGGTGAATTGGATGTCTGGGGGGGCTCGTACAGGAACAGGAAGGATCGGGTCAGGGGAGGATGAAGGGAAAGAGTACTAGGAGAGACCCCTGGAGTATCTCTGCGATGAACTAGAAACCTGGTGCAATGGAAATTCCCAGGAATCCACGAGGGTGACCCTAACTAAGATTCCTAAAAATGGGGGATAGAAGTTTGAACTGGCTGTCTCCTTTAACCAGGCAAGACTTCCCGTGGATGAACTAGGATACCAACCCAGGCACAAAACCTTTGGCCTACAATTCATCCCGCATACATGTACTGGGGGCAAAGGTAGTGCAGAAATTGTGGCAATGGCCAATTAATGACAGGCCCAGCGTGAGACCCATGCCATGAGAGGGAGTCCACTCCTCACACTGCCTGGAGGCCCAGGACCCAGAGGCCAAGGATAGAACCAAACCTGACTGGCAGAAGAAAAAAAAAAGTCAATGAAATGATACCTAAAGAACTTCTGCTTTATTCATAGATGAGGGGCTAGCCCAATTGTCATCAGGAAGGCTTCACCCAGCAATGGAGGGAAACAGATGCAGAGACACACAGCCAAACCTTAAGCTGACCCCAGGGGATCCTTCAGAAGAGAGGAGGAAAGATTACAGGAAGCAGAGAGGTCAAGGACACCACAAGGAAACCGGCAGAATCAACCAGCCTCGGCTGACAGAGGCTCACAGAGGCTCACAGAGGCTGAACTGCTAACTAGGGAGCCAGGACTGACCCAGGCTCTCTGCAGATATATTACAGTTGTGTGGCCTGGTCTTCTTGTGGGACTCCTCGCAGTGGGAGCAGGGGCTGTCCCTGACTCTTTTGCCTGCTGTAGGGACCCTTTTCTTCTACCGGGTTGTTTCATCCAGCCCCAGTAGGAGGGGAGGTGGCTAGCCTTATTGATATGCTGTGGTTTGCTGACATCCATGGGAGGCCTGCCCTTTTCTGAGGGCAGAGGGCAAAGGGGAGGTAAGGAGGAATAATCTGGGAGGAGAGGAGGGAGGGAAACTGTGGTCAGGTTATTTACACAACAGGAAGAAAATAAATGTATATGTACATACATGTACATACACACACATACATATGTATATGTACATAAACAAATAGCCAAATTCAACTATTTATAAAGGAAGTTCACATCAAGAGAAAAGTTTCTTGAGTAAGAACCAACCAGACACACCAACACTCAGGTGACATGTTAGAATCACCTGACAAGGAGCTTAAAAATACTTTGGTGAATGAATACAATGAGTACAATGGAAAGACTCAAAAGAACAGAAACCCCAGCAAAAGAATGGAAGATATAAACCAGAAGCCAGGTGGCGATTTACAAATTAACACAATAACTCAAAGCAAAAACCCAAAAGCCAGGGCACACAACAGATCAAAGGGAAAGGCCAAGCTAATTGAGTTTTAAGGTAGAAAAGTAGAAATTATTTTTTACACAGAAGGAAGAAAACAGGCCAGGGAATGCTGATCAGAATAGGGCCTGTGGGACTGTGAGACTCTGAGACTGTGCACACGAAGGTCAGATGGTCAAGCCTGGGAGCTGGGGGGTGGCGAGAAAAAATGTGGAGCTAAGAAATATGACTGAAATTTCCCCAGATTTAATAAAAAGGCAAAACCCTCAAGATTTAAAATAACTAGCCAATAACATACAGCAAACTCAAAGAAACCTAAGCCAAGATAAATCCCGAAAGAAAACTGAAGATGCAGACAAAATCGTGAAAGCTATGGAGTGACCCTGCCTAAAATATAAAGAAGACACATCTCAATGGTGATTATTTTCTAATCATAAGTCAGGGATGCAAAGGAAGGCACCTCCCCATCTCAAGCATGGGAGGGGAAAGAGCTCTCAAGTCTAAGCTTTACATTCAGCGAAAGTGTTATCCAAGGCGGAACAGATAAATCAAAAGTCTAAAAGAAGTTAATATAATGTATCTGTTGCCTTATCTGTTCTAAACATATGAATGTACCCAAAGAGGCCACAAGGGACCTTGAGACATTCACCTCTGCAGCTTCTGGCCTGAGTTCTGGATTCATTTCTGTAGGAGAGACAGAAATAAGAGTTAGCTAAATGGTCTTTGCCTATTTATAAAGAGTCTTTTAATCACCCAGGAATTTTTGCTGAATCGTAAGGTGTTGGATTTTTTTTATGTTTCAGAGGGAAACTGTGAAGTTGATATCAGTTCTGAACCATGCATCCAAATTTTCAGAAAGTGGGGGTCTCCCCACACGGTACCCTGAAAGACTTCATTTTCCCATGCCTCTGACTGCTGCTGTCTAACAGACATTCACAACTGTGTCTACCTCAGAGCCTTCCTGTGTGCCTGGCTCTCAGGAGAGAAAGACAGCATAGATCCCAGGGAGACCTGCCATCACCAACAACTTATAGACACTTGTCACCAGAAGAGGACAAGTGACCTATGTCCAGAAAGAAAAGCGCAAGCTAACCACTCCCTTGCCTTCCACTCAGTTCTGATATTACCAGGTGTTTCTAAAGGCCTACGGTGGAATGCTGCTTCGAGATGAACCAAGACCCTGTATCTGGAAAGGGCTTGGGTGGGGTCAGTGTAAAATGTCACAGATGTGAGGCTGAGTTGAGAACAAAGGAAAAACCATCACATTCAAAATGTGAACCATCAAGCAGGAAAGACGACAAATGACCCAATCAAGTTTCCAATTGGAAAAAGTCAAAGGAAGTCTCAGAGACTAAACCATTTTAAAGAAAAGAAAAAGTTCACTTGGCAGAAGGATAAAGAAAGGAGCTTCCAGAAGAACTCACTCCCTCAAGAGGAGACATAACTACCAGCTCACTGAATAGACTGCAGAACTGTCAAGGTGAAGAGCTAGTATCGTCTTTGAGGATATTGACATTGATAACCAAAATCACGGGCAGGAAATGGCATCAGTGCCAATTAAAACAGAGTTCTTAGTCTTTGCAAAATATTGATAGGATAACACAACTCAGCATCTATCCATGGTGTGTCTGTGCTCCATGCGGCATGAGTCCACCCCACTTGTGAATTTTTTTCCCCTGCAAAGATATGAGGAAAACGCCCCTTCCACCTGAGAGAGAAGGCACCCTGATTCTAATGTACCTGCCCCTCTCCGGTGGCCTTCATGGGATGCTTGGCTTGTTCTCAAGGAGGTCTGACAGAGGATGCCAAGCTGGCCATGGCCACAGATGCTACTCAAGGGCCTGAGGCCCAGGAACTCATGCACTCAAGAATTAAGGCAACAAATTTAGTCTAGTCACAGGAGGACAATTAAGAATGCTGGCTGGTTTGTTTCATAAGTGGATTCCTGGGCAGCCCAAGTATGACAGCTGTTTAACATCGGCCCAAGGGGATGAGCAGAGATGAAAGAGAAAATGACTTCACCCGAGCCCCATTCCACTATTAAAGGGAGGAGAAGAAAGCAGTGAGATTCAGACATTTGGCTTCACCCTGGGCTACTACTATATTGTGTTTGGAGGGTTAGATTTTTTTTTTTCCTGGTGGTCAGATGAGGGGAGAAAGAGGTCACGTTTTGAAAGAAAACCAGATGAGTTATTAGTGAGCAAGCAGAATCAGAATCAGCTCAGAGGAGCTCAGTACCCGGCTAGACCCCATGGCATGTGTAATAACTGTATCCCAAACAAAAACCCTTATCGAGATGCTCATCCCCAAAGCCAACTTCAATAGCCACCAGCAGGCTAGACTCTCAGCAACCAGCTTTCATTAATTTCCGCTATCTCTGCTGATCTGGAAGCTTCAGCCAGGAAGGGAGCCAAGGGCTTTGTCTTTTTCATAGGTAATTTACAATTACAAGGGCCAGTTTCCTTGAACCCTGTGGCGGGGCAGAGGGGGATTGGGGAGCAAGCATCTTTCTCTCCCAAAGAAACAAAGGGATGGGTGGGGGAGCAGCCGGTGAGTGCTCCTGAATACTGAGCCAAGGTTCCTGCCAGAAATAAACATGAAAAATAATGAAAGTCCTGAGAATGAACAGCTGAGGACGAATCCCCGGCTGCATTTGGGGGCAGCTCTCAAAAGCCACCTGGAGTTTCCTGAATCCCAAGTAATAACTTTCAAACTATTTCCTAAGCCAATTTTTGGAGAGCCCTGAATGGCTGGCATAAGTGCCAAGCACAATGCATTGGTCTGACTTCCTCAGGAGCTGCAGGCCCCCTGCCTGAGACATTCACCAGACAGGCAAAGTGCTGAAAGGGAATCTGCAGGGAACAGCCCCTCCCAGAGCCCTTCTCTTAAGGTTCTTGCAGACTCTTGAGTCTGTATTCCAAGCATTCTGGGAAGAGAATCTCTAAATGAAATACCTTAGATCACTGGTTCTCAATCTTCCTAATGCTGCAGCCTTTTATTATACAGTTCCTCATGTTGTGGTGACCCCCAACCATACTGTTATTTTGTTGTTACTTCATAACTGTACTTTTGCTACTGCCGTGAATCATAATGTAAATATCTGATATGCAGGATATCTGATATGCCACATGCACCCCAAAAGGGTCACAACCCACAGGTTGAGAACCTTAAAGAGTACTTTTTGTTTTCTTTCAAATTAGCTACAAAACAAAACTACCGAAAGGAAAAGAAAGCCAGTTTGCCAGGTTTGTTGCCATAAAAGGCCCTTCCCACATCAGATTATTTTGTGTCTATGTACATGGTCAGGGTCACATGGTAGGTGGTGCCTGTGCACATATATACTTGGGCCACAAGTCCACATCAGATGTTGTCTCAGTTACTTTCCTATTGCTGTGTAGACATCATAACCAAGGCCACTTATCGATGGAAGTACAGAAGGGAGAGTTTATTGGCCTTACCATTTCAGATATGAGTCCATGAACAGTGTCGCAGAAAGCACAGAAGCAAGCAGACAGGCAGTAGCTGAGAGCTTACATCCTGATCCACAATCATGAAGCAAGAAGTTAACTGCCAATGAGGTTGGCTTTTAAAACCTCAAAGCTCCTCCCCACCAGGATACACCTCCTCCTAAGCCTTCCCAAAGAGTTCCAACTGAGACCCATCATTAAAACTCAGGAGCCTATGGAAGCCATCACCATTCCAGCAACTATTGTCCTTGGTCACTCCCCACCTCACTGTTTGAACCAGGAACTCCGCACAATCTGAAGCTCACAGATTAGCTAGAATGGCTGGCCAGTGAACCCTGGAATCTGCCTGTTTCTGAATCTGCTTCCCACCCCACTACCCCATGCCATGGAGTTACTCATAGGCATGCATCTTAGTACTCAGGTGTGCTGGGGATCTGAACTCAGGTCCTCAGCACTTTACCCACTAAGCCGTCTCTCCAACCCCAATGTCACCTCACTTAAATGTTCCCTAAGATGATACCTACCTAAGATAATAGTGCCACTCTTGTGTCTGGTGAGTTGAGAAGTCTGATCATTTGGTCAAGAGCATGAAGAAGTCCATGCCAAAGCTGGCCAGTTCTACCAAAACATACCCATCCACACATGTTTCACGGCAGAAAGTTATCTCCCCTGCCAAGGGAGGCCAAACCAACGCAAGCTACTCAGATTTCAGCGGTAAGACACCACATGACCAGTTCTCACTATTGCAGTGACTTATGGCCATCCTGCCCATGTGAGGCTGTGACCCGCACACTGAGCGGGACAGCACGTAAGCCATCTCTGAAATCTAACTGTATAGTAACTATTTCTAAGGGAAAAAGCCACTCTCCATCCTTGAAGCTCTTCAGTCTACTGAGGAAGACGTGGCCAAGATCCCCTCCAGCCATCTGCAGAAGAAACAGCCTGGCTTTGGAGCCTTGGCTTACTTCAGCTCTCTCTTCTCCCCTTCACCTCCAGGAGTTCCAGGCTTTCTTTCATACTGAAATTTCTGCCAGAACTAAAAGAACAGAACATGAGCTAAATCATTCTAAAGCATGTATAACTAGAGATGCCCATACCCTCAGAAACATTGTACACTGCTAGTGGTAAAACTCGGAGCCTCAGCCTAGAAAATGAGGCATTTTCTAGGGAGGATGGCTTTCTTGCATCCCTGAAAACAACTCATAAACATAGACAACTTTTGTTAACACTTCTTGGGTAAGACAAATAGACATAAATGAATGGGCAGGGACAGTTTCTGTCTCTGTCTCTCTGTCTCTCTGTCTCTGTCTCTGTCTCTGTCTTTCTCTGTCTCTCTCTCTGTGTCTCTGTCTCTGTGTCTCTGTCTCTGTGTTTCTGTCTCTGTCTCTCTCTGTCTCTCTGTCTCTCTCTCTCTCTCTCTCACACACACACACACACACACATACAGATAAATCTTAAAATACTATCTCAATCAATTCAATCAAAATTTGTGTTTTGAGTCGATCACTATGGGAGGCGGGACAGATTGCCAAGACAGAAAGATACTGGAATGACTGAGGCACATTAGCTATGCCAGGGGAAAGTTACACAGATGAGGCATCCCTTCTGGAATACCCCAGCCCTAATTTGAGGGGTTCTAAAAGGATATTAAGGAAAAAAGACAGATAAACTAGGAACTTTGGGGGCTTACCAATAAGGTGGATCTCCAACTTTCCCACCACAAAACAAGGATTAAGAGGAAAAATATCAAATTTTTGGGTGTCACAGCCAAGCACCATGCCTTGTGAGTGCTAGTGAGAAATACAATAAGAAAATGTTTCAGAGCTCTTGGGATTATTCTAGAAGTGAGTCTTTTTTCTCTATACTTCTTAAATTGGGTTCAACATAAAATAGTTTTTAATTCTCAAACATTTGATGTGTAAATGAACAAATTAAGGAATTTCTGATGGGCACTAGGTCAGGCTCCATTAGCTCGGTGGCCTTGTAGAGACCTGTAGAGGGCCTTTCGACTCTCTGCTGAGGAGGAAAATGGCTGCCACCTCCACAGCTCTGCTTCCAGAGAACATCAGCAGCACAGTCTACGAGTTCAAAGCTTTACTCTCCCTTTCCATGTGCCCATGACATGAACAGTAAGTAGTTCTTGCAATGAATGTGCTCCTGACTACCAAGCTTGTTGGCTGTGGGCTACCTGCGGTCTGACTTGTCCCTACCCTGCAATCTCAGATAGTGAAGCACAGGAATAGGGTGGCCTAAAGAGGGCAGGGCCTATGTGGGTCACTCCTACTTCGAGCCACATTCTCCATCCAACTCACACCAGGCTACTCACAGAAGCTCACAGAGCCTCTAGATTTCAAAGCACTGCTGGGACTCTCTGGCTGGGACTCCTTAGCCTGTGTGTTAGCTTGGATATTTTCCCAAGGAACTGAAGTGCTGCCCTCTCTGGATAATATGCACATTTTAGCTCAACACCAATATCACGCACACACGCAGGAGAGGGAGGCCTCAGGAGAGGAAACTGAGTTCATCGTCCTGGTAACTGAATACTACCCACCCTGCCACCCCACCACACCTCTCTGAGGAACAATACAAGCACTTGGCATTTGGCTTTTGTGCTTAACTGCAGCACCGCCAGGCTCTGAGTGTCCCTCTCTTCCTGTCTTCTATTATGATCTTTAAAAGCAGAGCCATCCTAGAGCGACTGGCCTTTCAAACACAAGCACCACCATTTAGGAACATCACGTCCAGAGATGACTCAGAATGCTGATGTAACGGTGGCCCTGACCTCATGTTTGTTTCTTTGTTCCCAAATGTCTGTGGATTCCGACAGGCTTGTTTCACTAAATGTGTCAGACCCCCTTAGCTGAGCCCCGAGCTTGCCTTCCCTTTATGTGGTAGGATTTTTATCCACTCAAGATGGACTTACTGAGGGCAATTAAACACCAGACCAATAAATAAGGTATTTTCCTGCCCTTCTGATTTCTACATTAGATATACTGCTGTTTCCTCGATGCTTGTGGTTGGTTAGAGTATTTATCTGATGATGTAGACAGGAAAGGGGGGAACAATGAGACAGATGTTTAAGTAGAGAAAGAAATGGAAAGATAAGACAAATAATGGTAGGGGCAAGGGGATACCTAACACTAAGGGTGCTTGAAAAGGCCTGATACCAACCTACTTTTTATAAACGTCTTGAATGTGTGTGTGTGCGCGCGCACCTCCCAGAAACCATGTTACCCAATACAAAGCCTAGCACCAGATGTGGAATACCATTCACTGGTGTCTTTAATGTGGGTGTCCTGGAGCCACCCTGAGTAATACAGCTCGCCACCACTGCTCTTGCTTGCCTCCCAAAACCTCACAGTAAGACCCTGTTGCTGAAGATACCACACATCTGTTCCCCAGACACGTGACCAGGAAGCATCCTCTCTGCTAGCTAGCTTTCACAGTACTGGAAGGTGCTATGCGGACAGCTAGAGCAAAAAGTCTTACCGGCTTTGAACCTTATGATCTCTAACAATGTCAGGTGTGGCACGATATTCCCATGACCCAATGCCTGCCCGAACATTACCCAGGTAACAACCACTTTCTGCTTGGAAAGTATAAAGCCTCCTTCTAAATCTGTATCTCTATCCCTCCGGATCGATGCAGTTTCTGACCTCGTCACATATGTCTTTGCACAGCTGTTGGTGGTGGTTGATGTCAAACGTCCCAACTGCTCAAAGTTCAGGGGAGAAGATGTCAGTGGAATACACAGCCACTTCCATACATAGAACATCTATACCACCTGCCACCCAAATCTCAGGGACCATCAAAGAAAAAGGAGACAGAAAGACCGCGAAGGCTGAGCTCATGGAGGACCAGGACAATACAGTGTCTTCTGAACATGACAGGGCTGTGGCACCCACGGATTCGCAGCAGCCATGGGTGCCTGCTGGCCATACAAGGTCCAGCTATATGACATTCCAGCAAGGCATGGGAAACTTCCAGCCCTAAGAATGGATAGATGGTTGATGCTCTCTAGAGGTAAGAGTGAATGTATGGCCATGGCCTCTGGTAAACAAAAATCTCTCTAGTGGATGTCTCCATACTCAACACCATACAGGATGCACAAAC
>NW_022196904.1:179533245-179536510 GCF_008632895.1 Mastomys coucha | reverse complement strand
GGGGAGGTGTGAAGTTGAAGGTTTGGAGAGAAAAGAGGTAAATCTGGGAGGAATTAGAGAAAGGAGTGGAGGGCAAATATCAATACCCATTGTATTAAATTCTCAAGGAATTAATAAAAAATATTTAACTAAAAAAGAGCACTGTGGGGGTTTGAATGGGAATACCCCCATGGGCTCATAATGCTTGTACTTAGTACCCTGTTGAGCTCTTTGAAACAATTAAGAGGTATGGCTTTGTGGGAATATCTGTCCTTGTTGGATACATGTGTCATGGTGTAGGCTTTGAGGTTTCAAAGAGTCACCCTAGGCCCAGAGTCTGTCTGGCTCCTTCTCCCCTCCCCTCCCCTTCCCCTCCCCCTCCTCTTCCCCTTCTCCTTCCCCTCCCCCTCCTCCTCCCCTTCCCCTTCCTCTTCCTTCTTCCTTCCTTCTTCCTTTCCTTATCTCCTTCTCCCTCTGCCTGCTGCCTGCTGCAAAGCTCTCAGATACTCCTCCAGTGCCACAGCTCTCTGTTTCCTACCATGATAATAATGGGCAAGCACCGTGAGAAGGTAAGCAAGCCCCCAATTAAATGTTTTCTTTCATAAGAGTTGCTTTAGCAATAACTAATACAAGCTCCAGGTCCATAATCTCATTCATTGCTCCCAAAAACCTATTAATATGATTTACAATGCTGAAGGAATTGAGATTTAGAGAATTGAATGTCCCAGAGTGAGCAAAAGGAAAAACATTTGAAACCGAAGCTGGAGTAAGCCAGATAGCTCAGTTATTGGTAATGTGCTTTCAGCCTAAGGTTGAGGCCCTAACTTCAATCCCAGCACCCACACAAAAAGTCAGGCCTGGTGCTGCACGGTTTAATCCCCACACCGGGGAAGTGAAAACTGGAAAATCCCCTGCAAGCCAGCAAGCATACCGAAATCTGTGAGCCCCTAGTCCCAGAGCACCAAAACATCACTGTGGTATAATAAGACTTGCTAACTGAAGTTGGTCTCTGACTTCAACATGTACATGGATATAGACACGTGTGTGTCCACACACCATAGGAATCCACATACCCGCATGTGTGCACATGCAAACATGTATAAGTGCACACACACACCTACACAAAGAAAGATGATAGATGACAGACAGATAGACAGACATTGGTAAGTGGATAGATACCTAGATAGATCCATGGATTTGAACCCAAGTTCCTGACTCAGAAGGTGCGTTTATTTGCATATCTGCCCCTGGATGAGAACAAGAGAATCCTTTGAAAGGGTTGCCATGACATCTCTAAGGACCATCTCTATTCTAAAGAAGCATCTGCTTGGCACTGTTGCGAATGTAAGGAGGGAGATGAGATTTCTCAGTCTCCTTCCTCAGCCCTCCTCACCACAGCCTGGGGATGGAAAGAGAAAGGTGACATCAGAGTGTGACAGCACTCCTGTCACAGGCAAGACAGCCCATGCAGCTAAACCCCATCCACTGCCTGCCTTTCTAACCACGATAAACATACTTGGTGTCTAGCTCAACCCTGGCCTTGAACCATCCACACAGTAGACATAAGCACCTCTGTGAGGTTGCTGACAGACCGAAGACCCTGAGAGTGGGTGGCCTCATCTCACACATCCAAGACTGGGTAAGAAGGGGAGGGGAGGCTGGCATCATCAATCACCGCTCCTTGCCCTTCTCAGATGGGAGGAGGGGCCACACTTTGCTCCTGCCTCCTCGAGTGCTGCCTTCTCTGCCTTGATGGACTGCACCCTCTTGAACCACGGGCCAAAGTCAGTCCTTCTTCCGAACCGTTGGCGTTTCCAGGTACTTTGTCACAGTGAATGGAAACGTGACAAGTGCAGAGACGCAATGGCATAACCCACAGGACAGATTCTTCCAGGTAACCTGTATATCCCACATTCGGCCAAATACACCCTTCTGCAGATAGTAAGTCTTTAATTGACATGAATGCCGTCCTTGTCTTCTCGGAATTGTCACGCTCACTCCGGTTAGCAGCAACAACAAATAGAAATCCAAAGCTGGCTAAACTCCCAATCTGAGCCAGATACTGTTACACAAAGCAGGGTCCATAAATCCCACTTTCCTCCTAAAATGTGTCTCTGCCCGGCACTTAGTATGCCCATTTTACTGATGATAAACTTGAGGCTTGGAAAGAGTCAATACATTTTTGCAAAGTTACATATGGCCCATTATCAAGAGGTCCTGAAGGAATTATGTTCACTTCCTGGAGCACACCATATGTGCATGGCCTTTTATCAGATCTGGAAGATACCAAGGTCTTTCCCTACAGCATACTGCTGGCCTTTGGTTTTACCTGGAAGAACAGTGCCCAGAGAGAGTCACTTCATACTGTGTGCTTCAGAGAAGACTGTCCATCCTTCCAGGTCCTGTAGATCTATTTTTACAACCAACCCATCCTGCACTTGACACTATTTCTTCTGAGATGTGAGTATCCCAAGCCATCATACCATGTACTTGACTATCGTTTAACTATTTTAATGCAAGGATAAAACATATTGTGTGACCCTATTAGCCATCATTTTGATAAATGAAATTCACTTTTAAGCCTGAACTAATCAATTTGAATCTGGATTCTTTCACTCAACATATCCATTATCTCTCCCATCTCCATGCCACCCCTATATTTTTTTCTCTGTCATTGATTAAAGAAAATGTTAACATCGTAGAGTCAAGACTAGAACCTTGTAGCCCTGCAGACTTGTTGCTGGCTTTGGAGCGCTTCATTAAAGAGTACCCTGGGAATATCACTCCTGAATAACTCGTCCAACACAAAGCCTTCTATCTTGAGCCCAGTGATGTCCCAGGAGTTTTCCCAGTGCCTTGCTATGCTTAAGTGATGTACATCTACCCTAAGAAAGAGAAAGAGTTTGGTGAAACAAGACTCGCTCCTCAGCAACGCTGAATCTCTGTGATGGCTTCCCTCCTCCATGGAGGTTATGTAAGCCAGTTTTTCAGTCATCTGATTTAGAACCTTACACGGAATTTTAAGACAGATCAAAACTACGTCTTTCAGAAAAAAAAATGTTTTGAAAACAGAAATAAGTAACTATCCGCACCCCACCAGAATACTCCCAGTCTAGAATGATGTCCTTAAAAATTACTACCAATATATTGTGCAAACATGTGGCCCCTGATCTGAGATGGAACACTGAGGCCAAAAGAAGTAAGGAGAGTAGAGAAACAGAGCACTTAGCTAGCATGCGCAAGGCCCTGGTTTTACAGACCAGGGAGATAGGGAGGGAGGGAGGGA
>NW_022196904.1:179513232-179533074 GCF_008632895.1 Mastomys coucha | reverse complement strand
GGAGGGAGGGGGAGGGAGGGAGGGAGGGGGGAGGGAGGAACAGATTTGAGTTGGCTGAAAGCCTACAGTATACTCTAATAAACAGATCATCACCACTAGGCTGACATACCCATTAGCCCTAATATACCTCAGGGTGTGACCTGCAGAACAAAGTACCCAGTGGCCTTAGACGCTACCATTAATTAATTTTGGAGTTCAGAGAAGCAAGAGATGTGAAAGATCAACCCTATCAGGATCGTCCCAGGCCTTATTATTTAGATGTGGTTTTTGAGTGTGAAGGCCCCCAGAAAGACTTTGATCAGTCCTTGATTTTTGGAAGGACTACTGTAAAGAACCTCGTGCCTAGGACAGGGTTCATCTCAGTTGCATGGTACTCAGGTTTTTGCAGTTATGGCTTGAAGCATCTTTGTCCTCAGGTTACCTTTCCTGTCCTTTCACACCCAGGACCCAAGCACCTGCCTAGCTTAGTCATCACCTTCTTATCAATGCTGCAATGTTTATTGCTACCTTGATAACAGTGTATCAATGTAAGCAATGTTGCTTAAAGAATATATAAACTCAATCCCTCTTCTTGCATCCATCTATTAAGATCTTTTCTAAAATTATTTTTATGTTTGTGGGTATTTTGCCTACACATGTGTATGTCTGTGTACCACTTGCATTTCTGATGCCTAATGAAGTCAGAAGAAAACACAGGGTCCCCCCCTGGAACTGGAGTTGTAGAGGGTTGTGAGCCACGACTGGGGTCCTAGACATTGAACCAAGTCTTCTGAATTCACAGCCAGTACTGAGCCGTGCTTTCATCCCTATCAACTAAGGTCTCAACATTCACCATAGAAGATGCTCTGTGTCAGGTTTTCTCAAGGGCCCAACCACACGTTACTTGAGGAGAGAAGAAGCAAACATAAACATACACGGGTGACAAAGGCAGTGTGAGCAGCCTGGGCTGTTTGAAAGTTCACATGTGAGAGCGAAAGCCCGGAGGACCAATGGGAATTCAGCATGATCCTAAAAGTCGGTACAGTGAGGATGCATAGAGACAGTGTGGAAAGGCAAATGATGCCTCATGGCTTACCCAGGACTTACTTGACCAGCTTAAGCAGGAACAAACAGCAGATTACAGCCCCAGGGTAATTGAGCTTGCTGATTCCACTCTGTGAGACAAGCGCTCTCTGTCTCTGTCTCTGTCTCTGTCTCTGTCTCTCTCTGTCTCTCTCTGTCTCTCTCTCTCTCTGTCTCTGTCTCTCTCTCTCTCTCTCTCTCTCTCTCTCTCTCTCTCTCTCGATAGGAAAGGGAAAGGATGTGGATAGAGAAAAGTCAGGAAAAAAAAACAGGTCAGTGGAGGAATGAAAGGCAGTCATCCTAAAGGATGTACAGGCAGGAGTCAAAGCTCAGAAGTCCAGCAAAAGTGTGGGATAGGCCTGGTAGCCACAGAGAGCTGTTGAAGATTTCCAAGGAGGAACCATGAGCCAACAGCAGGCAGGCAGTAGTCCACCCGGAAGACCTAAGCAGAAGAACAAATAAGAGAGGGAGACAGGGCAGAATACTCTGAGAAAGGCTGGAAATTCACATACACAGAAGTGAGAAAGGATACAAATTTACATCCAGAATCTGTGGGAAGCATGATGCCCACAAGGAGGCTCACATCATACGCCCAGGCCTTCCTCACAAGCAGGCCCTCACTGTTGCTACGCCTTCTCACCACGGCTTCCTACATCACCAGGCCACACAAAGAATGGGTTTAACTGCAGGCAAAAAGCGGATGTCTAAAAAAGTGAAGTGCCTTTGCAAGCAAACACAAAGCAGAAAAGAAACTCAAGGAGTGAGCATATTCTGTGTGAGAACAAGACCAGAAGGTACTTGAAGTCTTCCCAAGAGAACAACACTCTGAGGGTGGGGGTGGGGATAGCAGAGTGGAGTTAGTTCTTGGGATTTGAACCACTGAACACTCACTCGGGTGAGAGAAATCTCCTTTGGTGGCTCCACTCACCACCCTTACTTATACCACGGCCCTCTGAACTGAAAAGTCTTCTAGCTAATTGACTTTCTGAGGTGGCCTTCTACACAAAGGGGGATATTTCTTCAGACAGATCTAAGGTCCAATTCTATTTGTTTCCTTAACCCTCACAGACACTAACCACCCTTCAAGCTCCACATGAGTGTGATCCAAATGAGTATAACCCCTGTGGTTTCCTGCAGCACACACAGTTACCCTCTTGTAAGGATGAGAAAGGGAGCCAGCTGGTTTCAATGCTCTTAAATAACAAATGGAACTCACCTTTATATGCAGAGCATTTTCAACTTTTCAAATCTCCTTTCCAGCTAGTGCTTCTTCATAATCCTCGAGGCAGGTATTAAATGAGCACGCTGTCCCCATTTAATGGAGAAGGAAACAGAGGACAGGAAAGGTGAAGCCATTTAGCCTACGATCCGACACTGACACATCAGGATGCCTTTCTCTGAGCCACAGCCACCATCCATTCGCCACTGCTCTCTCAGGGACTGAGAACCCAGAACACTGAGGTAAAGCTAAGCAGCTCCATCCCCAAACTGCTTACAGTCCACTACGCCAGCATCCTGTATCTTTACAGCATCAACCCAATCCTCACATAAATACACTCACACACACACACACACACACACACACACACACATTCACACACACTCACACACTCACACACACTCACACACTCAGACACACTCACACACTCACACACACACACACTCAGACAGACACACACACTCACACATAGTCACACACTCACACACACTCACACACACTCACACACACTCACACACACTCACACACACTCACACACTCAGACACACTCACACACTCACACACACTCACACACTCAGACACACTCAGACACTCACACACACTCACACACACTCACACACTGACACACACTCACACACTCACACACACATACACTCACACTCACACACACTCACACTCAGACACACACACTCACACATAGTCACACACTCACACACATACACACATACACACATAGTCACACACTCACACACACACACACATACACACACTCACAACTCACACACATACAGTCACACGTACACTCACACTCGCACACTCAGACACACTCACACACACACTCATACACACACTCACAACTCACACACATACAGTCACACATACACTCACACTCGCACACTCAGACACACTCACACACACACTCATATACACACTCACAACTCACACACATACAGTCACACATACACTCACACTCACACACTCAGACACACTCAGACACACTCACACACTCACACACACTCACACACACTCACACACTCACACACACTCACACATAGTCACACACTCACACACACTCACACATAGTCACACACTCACACACACTCACACACATTCACACACACTCACACACTCACACACACTCACACACATTCACACACACATATACACACTCACACACTCACACACACATACACTCACACTCACACACACTCACACTCAGACACACACACTCACACATAGTCACACACTCACACACATACACACATACACACATACTCACACACTCACACACACATGCACACACTCACAACTCACACACATACAGTCACACATACACTCACACTCGCACACTCAGACACACTCACACACATATTCACACATACACTCACACACTCACATACTCTCACATACACATACACACATACACACACACTCACACACACACCCACAACACACATGTGACGTGCAAGTGCAGAGTCAAGCAAGACCAGCAAGGGTTAGTGCTTCTAATGAGAATGGAATGAAAGAATTAAAATTTCAATGGAGGAAAAGTAACCTTCCAGGCCTGCCCTGTCTAGTTGGTCACTGTTAACTACACGTAACTGTCCAGGGCTGAGAAAAATTGTACGTGTCAAATGCACATAGGCTTTCAAATACAGTATCATAAAAATACATTAGAAATCATGAATATTTGCATGTGGTTATATGTTGAAATGATAGTGTTTAGGTCATATAGTGAGTACATTGAAATTAATTCTACGTTTTGTTTTTTTAGTTTTAGCTTGGCTCCTAGGAGATCATAAATTACACATGCGGCTTGGGTTATTTTTGTTGTGGGGTTGTGCCATTCTAGATAGTGCCTTTCTTTGTTTTCATAGATCGAGCCAGAATATGTTGTTTTCCGACATTCATAGCAAGAATTATGTAAATGGGTGTTTCCACAATCATATATTCATAATATTTCTCCACCTTTCTGGAGACGCCCTGGCTACTTTGTCCTTTGTGATGGCTCCCTTTCCCAGCTGTAATCTCATTTTCCCTTGTCATGCTGAAAGTGCCCCCGCCCACCCAGCACCCAGTTCCACAGAGAGAGTCCATTACTAAAGCCTATCCCTGCCTCAGTGGTCTTCCAGTCTCTCCCTAAAATAGAAGACAATGAGCAGGGTTTGGGCAGAATCAGAATGGCAACGGGGATTAAAACTCACAGACAATAGCCGTCATCTTCCTATAGGGCAGCTTAATTCCCTCAGCGCCTTACGTTCCTTGCCTTAACTTCCACCAGACTGCCCAGGCTTTACTTTTCTGCCAAAGCAGCAAACTTGCAAAGTTCAGTGGGCAGTGTGGCCATCCACAAGCCCAGGGGACAGTTGTCACTCTCAGGTCCCCAGGGGACAGTTGTCACTCTCAGGCCTCCTAACTGTCACTGCTCCTGGGATTTACTTATGAGCACTAGGCGGCAGATGCTCATAAGCAAAGGCAGCAACGTCAAGGAAGGAAGGGGGGCCTTGGATGTACCGATGTACCGGGCAAGCGTCAGTACCGGGCAAGCGTCAGTACCGGGCAAGCGTCAGTACCGGGCAAGCGTCAGTACCGGGCAAGCGTCAGTACCGGGCAAGCGTCAGTACCGGGCAAGCGTCAGTACCGGGCAAGCGTCAGGAGGAAATGCTAGATCACTGGGCAGCAGAGAGGTGAAGGACAGGAAAAAGAGAAACATCACCTGTGTGAGAGAAGAACAACAACAACAAACAAACTGGAATCCGGGAGGAAGCAAGGGCAGTGGAGACAGACCTCTTTTTATGTGTATTTTCTGATGGAGGAGGGGATAAAGAACCCAAGTCCTCTCTCTGGGGCACAGAAGACCTTTCAGAACTTTTACCCTTTCCATTACCAGTCACCATTACCGCTGACCACAGGGTCAGCGGGCGACCCCACCCTACAAATGAAGGTGCAGTATAGGTCTGCCCAGGGATCTGGTTCTGTTAACCTGAGACACAAATTTAAAGAACTAGGTAAGAAAAGAAACCCCAGACTCCATTCCAAAATATTTCATAAACTAGACACTGAAGGCCCTGGAGAGCTCAGGTGATCTCTCATGCAGATGGGGTTACCTGGTGACAGCTCAGGTGATCTCTCATGCAGAGAGGGTTACCTGGTGACCGGATGTGGTTGCTGATGGCTTCCCTTGGCCCTGGCCATTTCTTACTCAACTTCAATTTGCATACTCACTCTTAACCTCCCAGTGCCCGACTCAGTCTCCCTCTCTCCCTGTTCCTCTCTCTCCTGTGAGCCAACTAGGTTTTATTTCATTTAAAAGTACTAGATTTGAAGCCCAGTTCTAGCTCCGTCACAAGGCGATGCTTATAGTACGCCACCATTAGCCTACAAAATGTAATAGCCCCAACGTTATTCATTCCATCGGTTATTATGCAAATACCCACAAAGAAAATTTTACATATGTATCAGACGTCAGAGGTAAACAATACCAAAGTGAAAATTTGTCTCCTTGCATCTAACTTTCCAGTTGGAAGAATACAGTCAATAATTACAGTGAATAGGTAAAGTATATGTATGGCATAGAAAATATTATGAGTGGGGGGAAAGTAGGAAAGGGGGAAATATATTTTAGTAAAAACAACAAAAAAGTAAGACTTGAAGACATCGAGGAAACAAATTGAACAGACATGGCACAAGAGTTTATGAAGGGAGGGGACCGCACTACAGAATCTGGAGACCTGTATAAGTGGGTGAATGCTAAGGAGGAAGCCAAGCGTGGGTAGGCTGAGCCTTGGCTGTGCTTGCCACTAGGCAGGAAAACAAGGCAGAAGTCAACATCGTACCTGGGGTGATCATAATAGGAAAAGGAAGACAGCAGAGATAACGGATGTGAAGCCAATGCAAAAAGTCCTCGAGGGTTCAGGATGGCTCGCTGATCTCTCGGTCATACATACTACAGGCATAGTAAGAACCAAGCAGCTTCATTGACACACCCAGAAGTCATGGTTTGCCAGCTCTCTGGACATCCCTTAGCCTAGACAAATTGACCATTATAACCTACCTTGAGGACTTTTGACACAAAAAGTACAAAGTAATATATAAAAACACAATTATAAGGACCAGGAATAAGAGTCTTGGTATAAGCTTAATAACTATAGTTTGGCTCAGCTGCACCCCCTCATGTAAGTTGGTCTATGACCTAGTACCCAATGTGCCCCCATCCTCCTGACACTAGTCTTTCTGATGCTCCTTGTGACATGGCTACGGATCTGACTATAATTTGACAGGATGTGATAATCAGCCACCCCCGGGCTTCTCTGCTAAGAAAATAGAGTATGCACTAGGACTCTGTAGCCTAAAGCTGGTGTCACACTGGTGTCAATCAGGAGGTCCTTACGAATCCCTCCCACACCAGCATGGAATGATCGTCAAATTTTGAGCACCTGAACAAACACCATGCACTTCGGCGAAATACAACCCAACACATCTCAAACAGTAGAAATCATACTGAATTTATTCTTGGGCCATAGTGCAACTAAAGTACAACCCAGTACTAGAAAGGCAGCTGAGGACATGAAACAGTGCACTTCTGAGTAACAGTCAACAAAAATGAAAAATGGATATGTTTTTCAAATATTTCTAAATTAGAATAAAAATACATCTCATCAAACCTTGTCAGATGCACCCAAACTAGTAGTTAGGGGGAAATTTATAATATTAAATGATGAATCTATTAGAATTTTAAACAGCCTAAAAGCAGTAACCTGGAGCTACATGATAGAAGAGATCCAACCCTTGCAAGCTGTCCTCCAGCTTCAACCTGCATAGGGTGGCTCACGCATGCCACAGATAGCATATGCATCCTCCACACAAAATAGATAAATTAAAATGTACTCATTTTTTAATGTGTGAAAGGGCAAACTTAGAGGGGCATTACCAAGAAAAAGACATGCATTGCCAATGTCAGAAGTGCTCCTCATGGATTGATCTGACAGGGAAGAATGAAAGCCCATGGCTATAGTCACTTTTCATCCACAGAGCTAAGTCTTCCTGTAAATGAATGGGCCGGCTTTGACAACAACACAAACCAGAAAATTCACACAAGAAGAAACAACTTAAAAATCCTTATTTGTTTGAAAAAACGTTGAATTAATAATTAATACTCTTCTAGAATATAAAACAGTGGTCCAGTGGGTTCGTGTGTGGATCCTACCATCAGATAAAGAGGAACCCACACCTTTTCTCCTCAATCTTCTCCAGACAAATAGAGGAAATCTGTGAGGCCTGAGTTACTCCAATTCTCCAAACCAGATAAGGACTTTACAAAAAGAAGAAAAAGCAGAGCATGCTTTTCATAAGTAGATCCAGAAGTCCCCAACCAATAACAAATCAAATCTAACAACAAATAAATGCATTGTACCATGACCTTATGGGATCTCTCCCATAGGCATGAAGCTTGATCCCCATTAGAACTTCAATCATTGTGAACCTTTACAACAACAGAAAGAAAAATAATACTATTGTTACATCAATGAATTAAGAAAAGGCATTTGACAAAATCCAAGATCTATTCCTAATTTTTTAGGAAGTAACTAAGCTGATGCTAGAAGACATCTTTCTTCTTTTAATCCTAAGGTTTGCTTAGTTTGATTGAAAATTTTTCATACAAAATATTTCTATTATATTTTTCCATCTCCAACTCCTTCATAATCCTCCATACCTCCTGCTGTCCTTAACTTGATGTTCTCTCTCTCTCCCTCCCTCCTCCATTCCCTCCCTACTCTCTCTCTTTCTTCCTCCCCCTCTTCTCTTAGATTCCTTGTCCCTTTCTTCCCTCCCCCTCCTTTTCCTTCTCCTCTCCTCTTTGCTGCGGCTACTCTCCCCTTTCCTCTTTTCTCTCTCTCTCTCTCTCTCTCTCTCTCTCTCTCTCTCTCTCTCTCTCTCTCTCTCTCTCTGTCTCTCTCTCTCTCTCTCTTTCTTGAACAACAAAATTAGCCAAACCAGCCTAGTTCTTGGGCCTCTATATGAACTTCTTATCCCTTATTCTTTCTATTTTGTTTTCCCCTTTAGAACTTTCTAGCATGTTGCAGAATGCAGTTTAACTGACCATCACCCACTTGTGAATAAACTCCTTATAAACCCACGGCTCATTAACTGCTGTCTTCCCAGCACACAGTATATACTTGGTAACAATGTGTCTTGACTGCTCCTGTTTGTGTCTAGAATGCTGTAGAAAAGTCATTAGGCAAGAGGGTGCCCTTATTGGGGCTTTATCTCAAGCTGCGAGCTGTGTGTGTTCTCCTGGACAGGACTCACCACTGAGACTCTCTCTGACTCTTTCCCAGGGCCAGCCTTCCTGCTGCCAGGGAGCTGCTGCCACCCTCGGAGGCTGCTAACTGGCTCACCTGTGACAAGGAAGGAATGCTTCTCGTCTCCGCCTCCACAGCCATCCCCAAACCTGGAGTGGCTTTCTGAGCCAAGAGGCCCATCTGTGAGCACGGCTTAGAAAATAGCATCCTGCGAATGTTTTCATTCAACAGCAAAACCATTTGATTTCACTCAAGCTTGTCTTTGCAAGGGCAAATGGAGCCAGCTTGACAGAGAGTCGTTAAATAGACTAATTAGGCAATGATTTAGAGAGGCAAGGAGCAGGGAAGAGGCAAGGAGCTAGGTTGGGTTCTGTCGGCTGCTTAGAGACACTGGTACTTCGGGCAAGGCTAGCATCCTTTACTGACTTATCTTTAGTAGAGGGCCCAAGTGATGATATTTCACATAGTTATGTGAACTTAAAATAATGATACAAACAAATATTTCTTTGGGCACTGGGGAGAAGGTTCAGAAGTTAGGAACACTGGCCGCTCTTCCAGAGGATCTGGGTTCTTGATTCCCAGCATCCACATTGTGGCTGACGAACCATCTTTTAACTCCAGTTTTAGGGGAGTTGATGCCCTCTCCTGGCCTCCACTAGTATCAGACACCCACATGGTTCACAGAAACATGCAGGCCAACACATAAAAAAGACATCTTTTAAGTATAGCTGAATTATTAAGCAGAATAATTACGGAAAACAATGTCACCATTATTTTGTTGTTATTGTTATTTGGAAGAGTCTCTGGAGTAGCAAAGGGGGAAACTTACAAATCAAGGGCACAGTACAGCAGGAATGGGAATCAACAGTAGCAGTACAGCAGGAACGGGATCAACAGTAGCAAGCAGTACAGCAGGAATGGGAATCAACAGTAGCAATACAACAGGAACAAGAATCAACAGTAACAGTACAGCAGGAATGGGAATCAACAGTAGCAATACAGCAGGAACAGGAATCAACAGTAGCAATACAGCAGGAATGGGAATCAACAGTAGCAATACAGCAGGAATGGGAATCAACAGTAGCAATACAGCAGGAATGGGAATCAACAGTAGCAATACAGCAGGAACGGGATCAACAGTAGCAATACAGGCCACCTAGCCATTTAGAATAGTGAGCTCAGCCCTGACTACCTGGGTGTATGTCCTGGGTCAGTGTGGGGAGCCGCAGCTGCCACCCTATATATATACATATATATAGGGTGTTCAATATATATGTATTTATATATATATATATATACTGAACACCTGGTCTCCGGCCAGAGCAGAGAGCATTGAGATAAACAAGCCTTAGTTGGAGAAACTGAGTGCCTCTAGTTTGTGATGCAAGCTGGTATGATTTTCCCACAGCCTATTATACTTTGCCACGTAGCTGATGCTGATTGGGACCAGGGAAAGTACTTAACCCACAAGGGCTGGGGGCTGGAGAGAGGTTGGAGAGAGGCTGGATGGAGAGTAAGTATGTGGAGATAGGAGTAAGTATGTATAATTAGGGCTGGTGATGGGTTAGAGGTAAGATGTAGATTTAGAAGAGTAAGTATGTAGAGATAGTAAGTAAGTATGTAGAATTAGGGCTGGTGATGGGATAGAAGAGTAAGTATGGGATATAGAAGAGTAAGTATGATAGACAGGAGTAAGTATGTAAGGATAGAAGTAAGATGTAGGAATAGAACTAAGAATAGGAAGAGGAGTAAGTAGAAATAGTAATAAGTAAGATGTAAGAAGCAAGATGTAACTAATAAAGTGTAAGTAGAAATAAGTAAGATGTAACAAGCAAGATTAAAAGGATCCTAATAAAACTGCATGGGGAAGAGCTCGGTGTTTGCCTCCTTACTTCCACTGGACAGGTAAGGTGGCTTACAGGTCAGAGGTCAACACGCAGCCCTGGGCTGATGACTGTCCTTTCTCTGAGCTTCTGAGTCACAGAATGGAGATAATGAAAGGATTCGATTGCAAGTGTTTAGAACAGTGTCTGGCATGTATAAATGATCAGTAATAATGAATGCTAATATTTGTTTAACAACAATAAATAATAATGCTAATCTACTACAGAATACCAGTACAATCCCACGCACCCTCTAGCTCATAGAAGAGCTACATAAATACCATTAGCAAGCAAGAAAAACCTGCCATGTCAGCTCTCAACACTGACGTTTCCCATTTACTCACGAATCCTTTTTCTACACAGGTAGAAACTACAAAGTCCATGCTCCAGGCTTCTCTTCAACACTTGGTCAGTTCCCTTGGCTACAAGGATGTAGGCCAACACCCCCACCCCCACCCAGAAGCAGCCTCTCAAAAACCCTAATCCCTGTGTCGTTTATCAGACTTCACTGCATTTTATGTTGGGTTGTTCGATTGGCTTGGCCTTTGCTTTGCCAACAGAACAGAACAAAGACCTGCTTTGTTCCCCACAGGGACAGAAGTGTGCCTGGGACACAGATAGGGGACATTAAAGTATCCATCATAAGGAGTGAAGAAATAAAAACGCATTCACGTAGCGTTGATTCCGAAGTTCATCTAGATTGCGCATGTGACACCCATCTGCCAGGTAACTTTTCTCAAGTCCAGAAGGATATGCTATGCACACACAGAAGCTGCACACCCAGGCCTCCACACACAGAAGCTGCACACCCAGGCCTCCACACACAGAAGCTGCACACCCAGGCCTCCGCGCTGTTCTAGCTGATGGATGGCAAGTCTTCAACTGCCTTTTATCTGTAAAACACACTCCACGACACTCCATCATTCAATTAGGATGTTAAAGGCTTACAACAAAATTAATTTGCTTATCACCAGGGAAATTAAAATGTCTGCAAATAAATTCTCTCCCTGCAGCCCAGTTTCAGGTGGGTGGGTGATACATCCGATGTGTTGGCGGCACTGAGAACTAGGGGAGAGGATTGGAAAAACCACATTTCCAGCTGCAGGGAGAAATCCCGCAAAGATGAAAAGAGGGAGAAGGGAAAACCATGTTGGAGGCCGAGTTTTTAATGTCTTCTCCAAAATGGAGAAATGACTTAAGGGACTGAAGGTCAGGCTAGCCAGATAATGGCTCGCCTACAGCAAGAAGCAATTCGGGTAGTAATTCTAATGCAATGACTTGGGCCCCATAATTTAGCATGGCATTTTAGAGTATTTAGTTTGCAATTTAGTAAACAAAGGTCTGGATTCTATCTCTGACACTTACCTGCTGTGTGACCTTGGAACAGTTACTAAAATCTCTGAACCCAAGTTTCTATCTGATAAAGGGGAGTCAGTCACGGACTTAATCTCATGGGGTGGGATTATGCACAAAGCAAAGTAAATGCCCAATACAGAAATGTGGTTTTACCATGTTACTGACAAGCATTAGCAGTGTAAAACAATGATAATAGTAACCATAAGAATAAATGGTTCTGTGTTAAGGGATGGCACTTAGCACAAACCAGAGAGATGGTCACAAAATCCCACCAGAAACTCCAATTCTCCTGGAGATTTACTTGGAGCCCTAAGCTCAAGATACAAGCTAACACCCCTGTTCTAGGGCTGCAGTAAGGTGTCCCCCAGTGATTACCAAGAGACAAATCCACCCCATACGGCCAATTAGCAAACCCAAACATCCAGCCCAAACCACGCCTTGATCTGGTTGTTCGGCATGCCCTCTCCATCTGCCTCCTCCCAAACAGAAGGACTGGAGTGAGTCAGAGAGACTAGAGGACTCCCAGGGAAAAGGGGAATGAGAGAATGAGAGTGAGGAACCAGAGGGCCAATGGGATTGCTTGAGACTCAAAGACAAAGGTGGAGAGCAGCCAGGGAAACAAGAGAGAGAAGAATGAGGCTGGATCTCTGCAGAGCTGCTATAAGGGACCTGCATCACAGAGTCCACTTGGGATTCTTCAGTCTGCCTGACACTGTCCCTCCCAGGGGTCCTCTCCAAAGCTGAATGGAACTATGTGATTTTTTGAGGGAGAGGAGTAAAAACAGAAGTGGGCAAACCCCAGCCAGAGGGAAAGGCAAGAGCGAGTCAAAGCTTTGAATATGGCCACTGATGGGAAACTCAGTGTCACAGGCCAAGAGAAACTGAGGACAGAGTTTAAGGGAAAGAAATACTGAGACTGGGATGTAACGTGGTGGTATAGTGTGCTTGCTGGACACCCATGAGACCCTGAATCCACTCCCCAACACTATAACAAACAAATGCATACATTTAGCTTGCCCAGGATCCAAAAATTCAGGGAATTTGCAGGGAGAGAAAAAAAAATAAGACTGAAGATGAAACTCCCTCTCTCCCCAGTCCAGAATCCAAATATGAACCTTTGCTTGTTGTGCATAGTAAGTGGGACATCCTAAACAATTGAGCAATCAGATAAATGGGCTTCTTCCCATGGCTTAAGCAAAGTTTCTGGCCTAACATGTCTCCCTCACCAATGGCTCAGCCCAGGCATCAGGGGCTCTCCCTCCCTTTGCTACTTTGAAACCCTTAGGAAGGAGGGCCACAGGAGGGGCTGCCGAATGTGTGTACTTAATTGCAAGGCTGTGGTAGCATGCAGTGCCCTGCTCTGAGGGAGGCTGCACCAGGTGACATTTGTGCAGTCCATATTCATTCACAGCTGCGGGCGGGTTGATCCAGGGCACCAATTATCTAATTGCTACTAATGTTCCATATATTTACTCAGCTGCAAATTTGCAAGATGGGGCCTGACTCACAAGAAGGGGAGAATAATGGAAGGTATATTTCCATTTGAAATTTCATGAATAAACAGCAAGCACCCTGTTTATTAAAATTCAGATGCAGATAAACAATGAGTGTGGTTCCAGGAATAATTGCAGGGTTTCCACAGTTACAGAAAACCGGTCCCTTTGTTAATACTCCATTGTTCTATTTATACCTCGGGAGATATCACACTAGGCTTCTATAAATACAATGGAAACTCATTCATCTCAAACCGTCTCACGTGTCAAGTCTCAACCTTCTCTGCAATGAAAGAGCCACATCCCGAGTGTCCCTGACAGTAGGTCTCAAGACTGTCCTGCATGAATCCTTCCTAATATAAGGGATAAAGCGCAGGCATGGATTGGGCTGGGCAGGGGAGAGAGACCGCCGGCATGGATTCTATTCTGGTTATAGAAATAGGTGTGGAGCAGCAGCATTTCAGCTGATTCACCCCCCTCATACCTCCTGAGTTTTAAGAATGTCAGCCATCAAAAGCAGAGGAAAACAACTGTTTGAGGGGGGTCTACCTACCTACCTCTGTGGTGTGTGCAGGTGGAACCCATCAATGATGCTCATTTGCATATTTCCCTTGAATAGGACTGCATCCTCCTCTACAGATGAGGATCTTGTCTTCTGTCCTACCATAAACACTGCATAGCAGTCAGGAAATCTTCCCTTTCTCATAATTTACTCTCAAGGTGCCTAGAATTATCCTTCGACCGGATTAAGTAGCGCTGCTCTGAGAGTCTGGTTTGATGAGCTGTGCAGAGTACCCCCACAGAAGTTCCTTGTGCTGACTCCAGATATAACTAGTATTTATGAGGTTACCATATTTAAGATAATATTTTAAGTGGATTTCACTACAGATAAAACCTAATAGGTATACCAGCTCTATGAATGAAGTCCAATATGGTAAACTACGAAGGTGAGAGCTGTGCAGACACAGGGTAAAGACCAAAGCCAGAATTGGGACCCACAACTATCTGAAACTAACGTCTGTGCTCTTCGCTATCTCAAAACCAGACACATTAATTTAACTCATATACATCAAAAGCATTAGTACCCGCCTCTCTCCACAGTCCCCGGTCTGTAAGAACTGGCCCTCCATCCATAGCAATCTCCCATGTGCCCTCATGTGGAGAGGGAGAACTCATCACAGATGTACAGAATTTACACACACTTGCCCATGTGCAAATGCATTTAAGTAAAATATTTGAGATATATATATATATATATATATATATATACACATATACATACATACATACACATGCATGTGGGTAAATATATGAGTTCTTGTCAGTACCTCCTTACAGGTGAGGTAAAATTACCCACAGGGAACTGAGGCAGTGTCTGAAATGAGGCCCGGATGTACATGTAACACCTCTTGCCAGCTGACGTTCCATATGCTGCAGGGGAGCCAGATTCATTAAAGGGCTTTACACGCACAGACTTCAGTACCAATGGCCTCCTTTGGTGCTAAGTCTCTCCAGTCTCTCCATCTCCTGAATATGCTCAGGGTTCAGAGCCAAGGCAGAGGGGGGCAGAAACAAGGCGCAGAGGCAGGGAAGGATATCCAAGGAGCTGGGGGAGACATTTTATACTCTGTTCATCAGCAACAGCTGGCAGACTCATCCAGAAATCTGTGCCCAGTTCATTAGAGAGAGATTTCTCTTCACAGTCTCATTTGGCAGATGGCAGTATAAGGTCTAGCCTTCTGATCTGGGCCCAGCATCCCTACAGATAAAAGAGATGCCAGCTATCAGCTCAAAGACTTAGGGTCCTGAAAATTTATCACTCCAGGCTCTTGCATTTAAGTTCTAGAAGGTTTTGAGATTCTCCAACAAACTATTGAACATCTATTTAAACTCACAGTAGTTGAGTCTAGAATGGACCCCCTTGTTCTCCCTTGATTCTGGTCCATCTCCTGCTGGTCCTGCCATAGGAGTCACCTGTTACTCCACTCTCGTTGACCCAACTTTTGCTTTTCCCACCAGCTGAGTAATGTTTACAAAACCCAGTTCTGTTTGCTCTCAAACTATTTAGAGTCATCATATTCGTTACTATAACTGCATTGTTCAGTTAAATAGTGTGTAAATCAACAGATGATTAATACAAAAAGACCATTTTCCTATAAATATTTATTCAAATGTTTTGCAAAATCTTAATAAAGATGAGTCACTTTTTTAAAAAAATGTAGTTTTTGTCGGGCTGAGAGTTGGCTCAGTCCTTAAGAGCACTTGTTGTTCTCGCAGAGAATCCAGGTTCGATTCCTGGCACCCCCATGATGTTTCACAGCTGTCTATAACTCCAGTCCCAGAAGATCTGGCCCCTGGGAACACCAGGCATATAGTTGGTACACATGTAGGCAAAACACTCAGATACAGAAAATAATAAGATAAAAATTCTTAAATGTAGTATGTTCACTGGACATGACGGTACATGGTTGTAATCCCAGCATTCTTCAGGGTGGGGCAGGAGGATTGAAAACAAAGTTAAGCATGGCTATCGGGTAAGATTCTGCCAGAAGGAAATCGTAAAGTGAGTAAAGGGACAAGTGGTGTAGGAAGCTTAAATTAGATATGAATGGGCAAAGAAAAATATTCTGTCTGAAAGAACCACAGGAACAAAAATGGAGAGGGGCCCAAGGAAAAGGAGGTCCAGCAACAGGCCCAAAGTGGGATCCAGCTCAGGGGGAGGCCCCAAGACCTGACCTGACCCTATTACTGATGCTATGGAGTGCTTACAAACAGGGGCCTATCATGGCTGTCCTCCAAAAGGCCCAACAAGCAGCTGAAAGAGTCAAATGCAGATATTTACACCCAACCAATGGACAGAAGCCAGAGACCCCTGTGGTTGAATTATGGGAAAGCGGCAGCATACACCAGCTGACATGAGGACCCCAACACATATTCAGCAGAGGACTGCCCCGTCTGGACTCAGTACTCAGTAAGAGAAGAAGCACCTGACCCTCGAGAGTCTGGAGGCCCCAGAGAGTGGGGAAGTCTGGTGGGTTGGGCAGGGAGACAACCACTTGGAAACAAGGGAGGAGGGGGCATGAGATATGGAACAATTGGAGGGTGGACCTGGAGGGGAATAAAGTCTGGATGATAAAAACAGATTAAAGAATAAAAAAAGAAAGAAGAGTAAAAATTAATTAATTAATTAAAAAATATATAATTATCTTAAAAAAAAACAGAAAAAATCCTGAGAATGGGAGCAAAGAATCCAGACTGTTTCCCACTACCCTGCCCCCCAATTAAGAATTGCTAGTTATAGATGTGAGATAAATATGATTTAAATAAGAAAGACAGCCCAGAACTCTGATCAGTAGATCAACATGCAGAATATGACCTGCCTCTCTCAAAAGAATCAGCATGTATCTCTAAGTCTGTGCCTGAGGCTAAACCAGTAGGTTCATAGCATCGTGTATTTTTTATGACTGCCCAACATTTCAGACAAATTTTTCAAACGCCAGCAACAGGCCTCCTTTATGAGACACAAATGACCGCAGTTAAGTGAGTGCTGAGATAATTTGAGGAAGTGATGGGAGATGTGGACCACTTGAACCGGACGGACGGTGGGGAGTGGGGTACAGGAGGAGAAAAACCCCTCAGAAAACTGTGACCAGACCGGCCTCTATTTTTAGAACCTGCTTCCCTTGGCCCTGCAGCACTTGGTAAATATCACAGGTAAGAGCTGGGATGGGCCATCTGTTCTAACTGACAAGTCCACAAAAGGCCCAAGGGGCTTGGTTTAAATATCCATATTCTTTCCCTCCTGTTTGGTGATATTCCTCTACAAGATGAAATGCTTCCCCAACCAGCCCAATACCACCGAAGTGAATGATAGATCACATTACCTGATATGCTTCTACACCTTCCAAGAAACTTCCTAGTAATCACAGTAACTGCTGTTTTTGTCCAGATGGTTGCTGACAACATTTCAAAATGAATCCTCCTACACTACACTTGACTAGCTGACTTTAATGGTAATCTCCTTAGGCCTGGAGTCCAGATGGAGTGGAAAATCGCTTTGATTTCTTTCAGAAGGGAACTTCACTAGAAAACAGGCCCATCAAACCACTGGTCAACCATGTTTTCCCTTACTCCCTCCTCCTCATCCCAACCTTGTCTCTACCACCCCTCTGGCACTCATGAGAACAGAGGCTGCAATCCCCCTTAGACTCTGGTGTGATCTTTGATTCAAAACTGGTAGCTAAGTTTGTATGTGATCACTGGATTTGAATACTTAACTTCCTTTGGGTAATTAATTTGACCATTTGAAGGGAACCTTATAGCAAAAGCTATAGTGGAAAATAATTGCTCAATAAAGGCAAACAGGATGCATGGATGGATGGATGGATGGATAGATGGATGGATGGATGGATGGGTACATGAGTGGATGGATGGATACATGGATGGATGGATGGATGGATGGATGGATGGATGGATGGATGGATGGGTAGATAGATAGATAGATGGGTGGGTGGATAGGTACATGGATGGATGGATGGATGGATGGATGGATGGGTAGATAGATAGATGGGTGGGTGGATAGGTACATGGATGGATGGATGGATGGATGGATGGATGGATGGATGGATGGATGATTCTCATGACAGCTCTTTGGAATGCGGAAAGTCGATATTTTTAACAGATGTGGATAGTTACTTTGCTCAGTTTTGTGTTCTGGGACTCTAAGGTTATGTGTCCAGTAGCATTCCATTAGACCACTCACCTAAATCCCAACACTAGCACAGGAAGGGATTTTTTTTTCCTGATTTTACTTCTGTGGAACTAAAATCAGGCCCAATCCAAGGTCAATATAGTCCCTAAGCCAGAAAGGCAGAAATGGATCCTTAAATTTTTTACTTTAAAACTGAATCTTGTCACAAAGTTCTGAAAAAAAAAAAAACATAGCAAGAACATTGGGGAAGTGGAAAGGTAGAGAAAAAAATTGTGTATTTCATCCAGGGGCAGAGAGAGCCATAGTGACAGACTTCAGCAGAGTCTGGTCGATAAACTGACACCACTGGCCAAATTGAGCCCTCTAGCTATTTTATAAAAGATGCTTTCTTGGAGTATGGGGTCTGTCAATCAGGTGTGTGCTGTGTGAGGAGTTTCTTGCACAGTAGTTGTTGAGTCAAGAAGCCCACCCTGAGGCTGACAAAACCTAAAATATTTACTATTTGCCTCTTCATAGACAAAGCTTTTCAGCTTCTGTTGCAGGCCCTTGAAAGACACACACACACACACACACACACACACACACACACACTCATTCATTCACTCACTCAACAACAGCAGAAATGAGGGAGCATGCTTCTGATGTTCTTGGGGCTGAGAAGGAACATTTTTCTGCCTCATAAAAAAAAAATGGAAAAAGAAATCACAAAACCAATTACCTCAGTACTTGATACCTGCTTAGAGGCCTCTTGTCAATAATATCTACTCCTGCCTGAACTCTTGAACCAGCCAGCTACTTCCTTCATTACCACTGCATTTAGGATTAGCAATCAGTGGAAAAGCTACAGAAAACAAACTTTTTTCTCTCTCTCTATTTTAAAAGAAAAATCAGAGAAGTGCACACTGAATGCAACACTACAATAAATGGGAACTCTGCATGCCTTGTAAAATGGTCTAGATCTCATTAAATGATTTCTGGGCTATTATCCTTTGGGCTCACCAATGGATTTGAATGGACTCTCCAGTGAATGCGGATGTTTAAGGTAGCACTCTTTTGAAAGGAAATAGCATATTGGAATCAGAAAAGATGGAGACTGATTGTTAAGAGCATGATTTGAAATTAAGAGTGCCATTTTCTGTCTTTAGGCTTTGCCATGGATAGTCCCTCACAAATCCTTTAACCCTCCTTATGTCTTATTTCTTAAACCCACAAAATGGAGAAAATCACACCTATCTCCTAATCCTTTCCTCTTTGCTCCAAACCAATGATTTGGAAAGGATGCACACAGTGCAGAGCTGTGGGCTTCTAAGGCCCCTCACAGGTAAATGTATGTTGTTTTCATCAGCTCAGGCTGCTCTCCAGGGAGGTAGAACCCGCAGGGAATGTGAACATGGCCCCAAATACAACAAAATTCAGAGTTTCAAGGACAAATAGCATATTAGCTCCTGCAAAAACTTTATTCTGCATATGTTTAATCAAGAATGGAAAATTTTCTTCAGATTAAACTATTTTAAGAGCAAGCTTCGCTATCTACCTAACAAGGGTAAAGCCCTAATGAACTTGCATTGTTACAAGGTCCAATCCATCCTTATTTCTGATCACTACTTTCTGTGTTGCAGCGTATGCTAAGGCTAAGTCCTTGGCTTTTATTAAGTGTGAGGCTGGTTCTGTGGAACAAGAAGTATCTACTAACAGTGTCAAGTGGCTTCATCCTGGGACAAGAAGATATCAGTGGGAGATCCCACTGTCTGCTGCTGCTGCTTCTTCTTCCTCTTCTTCTTCTTCTTCTTCTTCTTCTTCTTCTTCTTCTTCTTCT
>NW_022196904.1:179478985-179512156 GCF_008632895.1 Mastomys coucha | reverse complement strand
CTTCTCCTCCTTCTTCTTCTCCTTCTCCTCCTTCTCCTTCTCCTTTTCCTTCTCCTTCTCCTTCTCCTCCTTCTCCTTCTCCTTCTCCTTCTCCTCCTTCCTTCTCCTTCCTTCTCCTTCCTTCTCTCTCCTTCTCCTTCCCCTTCTCCTTCTCCTTCTCCTTCTCCTTCTCCTTCTCCTTCTCCTTCCTTCTCCTTCTCCTTCTCCTTCTCCTCCTTCTCCTTCTCCTTCTCCTTCTCCTTCTCCTTATCCTTATCCTTATCCTTATTCTTATCCTTACCCTTCTCTTTCTCCTTCCTTCTCCTCCTTCTCCTTCTTCTTCTCCCTTCTTCTCCCTTCTCCCTCCCTCCTCCTCCTCTCCCTCCTCCTCCTTTCCCTCCTCCTCCTCTTCCTCCTCACTCCATTTCATTCCTATGTGGCTATAAATCACAAATCTCTGCCTCTACAAACTGATCAATTAAACAAGGGATAGATTAGTATTCAGAGATACCAATTTCAGAGATGAGAGCAAACATGAAGAAGAAGAAGAAGAAGAAGAAGAAGAAGAAGAAGAAGAAGAAGAAGAAGAAGAAGAAGAAGAAGAAGAAGAAGAAGAAGAAGAGAGGGGAGACTTCCTATTGGTCCAAGCAGGTTCCAAATGACCAGTAGTCATCTTTTTCTACACAGAGGCTGCTGGGAAATGGAAGTAATACTGAGGAAAGCAAAATCAGAAATAGAAAAGAGACTGGCAGACTGGCTTGTGACCACATTGTGCCTCTAAACCAGCCCTGGCTGAAGCTAATTCAATTCTATGTTTCCAAATGCCCAGCTTGGAAACCTAACTAAAGGGCATGGAAGGACACCCTTTGTGAACAACACTCTTGGATGGGTATTTATTACATTTTTTTAAAAGCTATGTGAGGAAATAATTTAGAACAATTCAGATTGAATTAACTATAATAAAATCCACATTTCATCCAAGTATAATTATCCTAATAAGAGTCTTCCATCTTTTAAATTTTTCGGCATTTTTTTTATCTATTTGCTTCTACTGTTGTTTTCTGACAATCAAGAATTTCTGAAATCTTTAGGGTGCTTAAACATTTTTTGTCCAAGTCCTTTTTTTTAATAATTAAAGATAAATATTTTGCACACAATATATTGATTAGTTTCCCCTCCTCCAAGTCCTCCCAGATTCTCCACATTTACACACCCACCCAAATTCTCTCATCTAAATTAATAATAATAATAATAATATAGTATAATATAAAATTAAAGTAAATCACACAAGAACAAAACAGAATAAAAGAGCTAACCAAAAGCAAAAAATGCATATAGATGGAAAAACATATTTTCTCACACACAGAAATCCCATAAAAACACAAAACCAGAAATCATATATATTTGCAAAGTACCTGTAAGGAAAACCACACAATTTAAGACAAAGAAGTTGAAAATAATGCCACCGGGTTCATTTTGTGTTGGCTGACTACTACTGGGCCACTGAGCCTTTCCTCCAGTGTGGTTTGTGTACCCAGTGAGAGTCCATTTGAGAAAACCAATTTTTTTTCTATGTGATCAATAATCAACTGAAATTGGCTTCTGAGTTAGAGAAAGAGGTTTGTGTCAATTTCCCCTCTCGGTGCTGGGACTGCATCTGTCCCAGAGCTGAGTAGCCTCTGCCCTTGATGCCACAGTCTCTGTGAGTACATATGTGTACCAGTCCTGCTGTGTAGAAGGTCACCTCGTTTCCTTGATGCCCTCCGTCCCCTCTGGTTTTTACAATCCGTCCACCTCCTCTTCCACAAGGTTCTTTGAGCCCTGAAAGGAAAGATTTCTTGGAGATATTCCAAGGTCTCTCACTCTCTACATAATCTCAAGTTGTGGGTCTATTTGTTCCCATCTACTGCAGGAGAAAGCTTCCCTGATGAAGGCTGATCTATGAATTTTACAGAATGTCATTAGGAATCATTTCATTTCTATACTTAAAGAACAGTAGTAATTGGTTTCTCTCTCTAGGTCCCTGACCTATCTAGTCTTGGATTCTTGGCTACCCAAGTATGGGTATGGTTCCATACCATGGGTCTTAAATCAAAGCACTCACACATCTTGCAGTAGATCACCACTGTAGATTGAAAGGTTTGTAGCTGGGTTGTTGTTTACTTTTACCCTTTGGTAGCATGCCAAGTACTTTCCAGTACCAAAAACACTGGTCTGTAGGGGGAAGGTTCTAGGTAGGCACCGTCTCGACTTTTCCATTTTCAGTGAGTTGTGGATGTGTTCTCTGAGCAGTAGGAACTTACTGTCCTTTTGTGAAGAGCAACCAATAGTCTTAATAATAGCTTGGGTGGTTTGGGGGTTCCCATGGGGCCCCTTTAGCCAACCACTGAATTAGATGTAGCCCATTCTCAGTACTGGAAGTTTCATTTGTTGATAAGTAGTGTCCAACTGGGATTCTATCTCCCTGTTATTTGGCAATTTCATTTAGATGACTTTTATATATATATATAATATAAATATATATATTTAGGAAGCTTCTACTTCATTAATGTTTTCATACAACCTCTTGAATGCCCTTAATTTTAGCTATCCTTCCGAATATCCCATCCATAGCCTCCTTCTTCCCTCCTTTATTTAATTCTCCTGTTCCAGTCCGCCATCTCATTCACCCATAATTATCTATTCTATCCTACAGAGATCCAATCTCTCTTTAGTCCCTTACTCTATGCCTAAACCCTGTGCTTGAATGGACTGTAGCTTATTTATCAAAGATTTAACGGCTGACCCCTAACATATAAGCAAATTGTGTCCAAACTCTTAGAGGCTTTCAAATAACACTGAAGAACCTATATTGAAGGTCCTTTCCCTTCCTCTTTCTACTAGCCTAGGAGTAGCTCAGTCCTATGGAAAGTAGGTCTACTCTTCCAGCTATGCCAATACATTCCTGACTCTATACATTTCCACATGGTCTTCCCATTCATCCTCACCCAATCACCTTGCAGGCCTATACAAAGATATTCTAAAGTAACCCACATGTCAACACTGAAGCTGTTATACATATCTTAGCCCAAAACCAACTCTCCCCTCAAATATCTGTTCTCTGCTGGGTGTATACTTAGTAGAATAATGCTACATGTTAAGGTTCAGTTCTGTGGTCTTCAGAAAGCTCACGGAAGAAAAATCTCTGTGTTACCACCACAGTCTACAGTACAAGAGCTCTGCACACACATCAGGAGTGACGATGACAACAGTGGCGCTGACACCTTGACAATGGTTAGGTAATCAGGGGCACCTTCAGCTAGAGTCCAAATTATTAAGCATTCAAGACATAGTCATGTGCCAGGTTTTTACACTCTTCTAACCATATCCTTTGGCCTTTGATAGACAAGCAGAATCATAAAACAGTGGTTTGGCCACTCTACAGTCCCCTGAAAGTATAGTGATAGTATCAGAAGCAGTATAGGGGTTCACTTTTCCTGATAACTGTCTAATATTCCTCCTCATTGAACCCTAAACTTGAGGGGCTCACAGTGTACCAGAAATCCCTGATGTTCTCCAGACTCTTCATCCTCATCTGACCCAGCACAATCTTTCATGGATAAGAATTTAGATCTCACATTGTTCTCCTGACTCCTCTATCCCACAATGTTCCTATTTTCTCCAAAATCCCCAGCAAGGAAGGCTCCATGGCTCATTATGGAAAATGGTGACATACTTCTTTATGCGGGTTAAACAGAGTTTCCCATCTCTCCAAAAGATTGCAAGTTTCTCAGAGCAGGGATGACTCTTTGTATTGGTTTGTCCTCTATGGCCAGCCCCAGGCGATATGAAATACATATTCATCAGTTATTTGTTCAATTATCTGTATAGTTATGCTTTTTATTAAAGTTATATTTTTGGGTGCTTATATTTATGTCCATGTGTATGCAGGCAGGTGCACATACATATGTGTGAGCATGTGTATGGAGACCAGAAGTCAACAGTAGGTATACCCTCAGTTACTTTCCTTTTCTTCTTCTTCTTCTTCTTCTTCTTCTTCTTCTTCTTCTTCTTCTTCTTCTTCTTCTTCTTCTTCTTCTCCTTCTTCTTTTCAGAGTATTTCACTGGGCCTGGAGCTCACCAATTTGGTAAAAAAAGCTGGCTAGCAAGCTCCAGAAATCAACTTGTGCCTGCCTTCCAGTGCTAGGAATAAAGGTGTATTACTATGCCCAACTTTAATGGGTGCTAAGAATCAGATGCAATTCCTCAGGCTATGTGGCAAGCATTTTACTGACCGAACTTTCTCCCCAGTCCCTGATTATGTTTCTTTTTAAACATTTTTTGGGGAAAAAGTACTGTTTTTACATTATTTCCAACTACTTTTTAATACCTCCATTTCCTCCCATGCCCCCACTCCCTTTCAGACTCATCACCTCTTCTTTTTTTCATTGCACATGCATACATACATACACACACACACATACACACATACATACATACATATACATACATCCATACACACACATACACACACATACACACACACACACATACACACATATATAAGTACAGCCTACTGAGTCATTTAGTATGCCCATATGTATTTGTATTTAGGGGTGGTCACTTGGGATTGGATAACCTACCAGGGGGCTCGCCCACAGAAAAGACTGATTCTCACTCTCTAACTGCCTACAGCTCTTCATCTAGGGATAGAGCCTTGTGGGATTTCCCCCACCTATGTTGAGATGTCAACTGGTGTTGTTGAAGTCCCGTTTGGGCTATTTCTTCTTAAGTGATGTATTTTTTTTCTTCCTAAGTGGCATGTAGTTTAATCCATGAAAGCTGTCACACTACCGTATGTCTGTATGCCTGTCTGAGTAGGAATGGTCACCACAGGAGTGACATGGAACAACTCTTCTGACCACCACATGCAAATTAAGAAATAAAATTTTTTAAAAACTCAACATGTATTTGCATGTATTAAACCTGTTTTGTGCTTAGTGTGTATGATGAGATGACCTATGCATGATGGCCATGAAAGTCACCTGGATCAATGTCTGCAGACCAGGTCACACACACACACACACACACACACACACACACACACACACACACACACACATATATATATATATATATATATATATATATATATACACACATATATACATACATACATACAGCCATATAAAATGTGGCCTAGCTGAATCAGGTCTGTGGCTCCCCGTGAACCACTGATCTAATTAGTGGACCTTTAATAACTCACTCCTCTGAACACGTGGTGATAAGGTACCCCTGCCCCCAAAGTGAAAAAGACTCTTCGATGCTGTACAGCAGGAGCATACACGTGCTGGCTCTGCCTGGATTCCCAGGTAATGGGATTAGAAGACAAGCAAGACCGTGAATATGCTGAATGGCCTCATTAAGCCAGGCTCTCTGGCTAAATGCATCAATACTGTTGTAAATAACCACTGTGTCACAGAGTGTATTCTGGATGCATTCTGAAATTAATTATTCATAAGTGATCATGCCCAATGCCTATTTACATGTTAGGGGCCAAGCACCAGGTCATTGCCACCTGCTTATTTGAATGAGCCCCTTGTTGTAAGGTCTAAACCACTTACGAATATTTTAACTGGCATGGGCAATAGCTCAGGGATCATCGATGAGGAAACTCAGATCACACTTAGATACTAAAACTTGGAAGAACACTGTGAGAGAAAATCCCACTCTGTGACAGAGACTCCTTCCACAGTATAAAGTACAGGCAGGAGGACCACGGACTAGAGAATGATGGTGATGTCCTTTCTTAGCTAAGACAGCATCCATGTGCCAGCCCTGTCCCTTTTCAGATCTCTATGTGATGCTCAATAAGTGCCTGGATCTGTGCTCAGCAGAGCTACAACCCTTCTGTCTCGTCTCAAGCTGCACATGTTCTCCGACTCAACTCCAGAGTCATTTATCCATTGTACTGGCTGATTTTTTTGTGTCAACTTGACACAGGCTGGAGTTATCATAGAGAAGGGAGCTTCAGTTGGAGAAGTGCCTCCATGAGATCCATCTGTGGGGCATTTTCTCAATTAGTGATCAAGGGGGTAGGCCCCCTTGTGGGTGGTGCCATCCCTGGGCTGGTAGTCTTGGGTTCTATAAGAGAGCAGGCTGAGCTAGCCAGGGGAAGCAAGCCAGTAAGGAACATCCCTCCATGGCCTCTGCATCAGCTCCTGCTTCCTAACCTGCTTGAGTTCCAGTCCTGACTTTCTTTGGTGATGAACAGCAGTGTGGAAGTGTAAGCTGAATAAACCCTTTCCTCCCCAACTTGCTTCTTGGTCATGATGTTTGTGCAGGAATAGAAACCCTGACTAAGACACCCATACTCACTGACATCCGACTCTGTATAAGCTAACAGACAAATTTAAGTGGCATACTGAATGTGTTGACAGGGGCATTTACTGAGGCATGGTTTACCGTGCTGAAAATCATGTAGGGGCTAGAGAGATGATGGTTCAGTTAGTAACAGTCCTCACTGGACAAACAAGAAGGTCTGAAACCTCTGTACCCATGTGGAAAAAGAAAAACAAACATGCCACATGCCTGTAACCCACTGGCAGGAGGGCACGGAGAGGAAGAAAAGCAGATTCTGGGGGCCTGCTGACCAGTCACATTCCTCAAATGGCAAGCACTGGGTTCAGTGAGAGACCCTGTCTCAAAAACTAAGGTAGAAGCAGTGTCCTTTTCTGGCCTCTGCAGATGCACACACAGCCACCTGCACCCACACACACATAACCATATACATAATGCACGCATAGATGTTAAAAGGAAAGGAAGAGGGGAGGGGAAGGGAGAAGGGCAGGGCAGGGCAAAGCCAGAAATAACCTGAATATCACTGAGCTGCTGTCTCTTCACTTTAAAATACGAAATTGACAAAGATTAGATACATTCAAATGTATACTGTGGTGGTTTAATACATGCAGATTTCTGTATGATCCCCCAAATTAAACAAAGTCCATCGTCACACCCCCACGCTGTGCTTGAGAACGTTTTTCATCTCACAACTGTGCCCTGTGACCGCCACCCCTCCCACCCCCCAATTCTTCCCACCCCTGCCCTGGCAGCTGCCTTTCTGCTCTGTCATGTAAGTTCAGCATTTTAAGATTCACAGAACATTTATTATTCTGTTTGGCTTATTTAGTTTAGTGGAAAGTCCTCCGGTTCCATCCATTTTGCAACAACTGGGAGGTTTCCTTTATTTTATAGCTGAGAAATGTTTCATCGCATGCATGGACCACAGCTTCCATAGCCAGTGTGAAGGCCAGCTGCGTTGGTATCTCAGCTACCACGAGCAGTGCAATGCAGGTGACTGTAAATAAACCTTAGGGCAGCTGTTCAGTGGAATACTGCACACAGCTTAAAAGAAAGAAGTAAGCAAATAATGTAAGTATGTATGCATGTATATAAATACCTGAAGTGGTGTCCTATGAAAACAAATGGGAGGAAATGCAAGTTGCACAGTAGAATTCATGAAAGGGTTCATTATTTTAATGTGTACATGTATACACACAGATAGACAGACCCATGTAACTATGCATGCATACATATATAACTTTTATAGCGAGAAGAAATACACAGAAGTCCCATGCTAGCTTGTGACAGTGACTGCTGCTGAGTGACAGAACTAAGCTGGGAGCTGAGATGGTCAGAGCCCTTTCACTATTGCATCGTGTATTTAGAAATGCTCAGTTCCTTCACTGCTCCCACAGAAGCGCCTACAGAGATATGCTTTTGAAAAGTTGACTAGACCCTCTTCTCTTGACAGAGCTTCTGATATCCTAACCACTCTCAATGGTCACTATCAACTAAGTACCTTAACACTCCACAAACCTACCACCAACCCACATGCACACACAAATACACATACTCACATACTCACACACACACATGTACACACACACACACACACATGCACACACAAATACACATACTCACATACTCACACACACATGTACACTCACACACACATGTACACACACACACATGCACACACACACACATGCACACACAAATACACATACTCACATACATATGTATACACACACACAAATAACACACCCGCACACACATGTATACACACACACACACACACACACACACACCACTATTGCACTCTTTTCCTCACTGAAACCTCACTAAGGAACCATGTTTGCTGAATTTCTTTCTATATGTGAACATGCCTTTGGAACAATCCTCTCCCAGAGTGCATGATCTCTTTATAAACAGAAAAAAAGAAAGTCATCAGGATTTAAGTTTAGTTACACAAAACTCACCTGCTATCTGGTGTGAATCAATAAGAGGCTGGTCTTCAGATCTCTTAAGAATTTCTGTTTTCTCTGAAATATATTCATCCCTGATCCTGACAGCATACTCAATATTGTCCTAACAGTACAGAAACTCTGCCTTCTCCAGGAGTCCCTATGCAAACGTGAATGTTGATAAAACACAAGCTACATTTACAGGGGACAACCTCCCATTCTATGAGTTCTAGGCCAGGCATGTATAGCAAAGATTTTGTTTAATTATCACAAGACCCAGGGTTGGGAACACAGGACTCAGAGTAAATAAGAAAGTGGTGAGGTGAGGTGAGTTCTAAGGGCCAGAGTGGAGCAAGGAGAAGGCTTCCAGGAGGCAAGAAGGCTGCAGGACTGTGTGGGAGCTGCTGCATGCAGCCATGCTGAGGCCTCTGCTCATCCCTGAGCAGCTCTTGGTTATCCACCTTGAGGTAAGGTAGTGTTACCCAGGACATGGCTTCCCTGCAGGGAGAAGGCTGACCTGGGCTAGGAAGCTGTCACAGATGGATGGTTTACTCCTGTGCCAACTCCCAGAAATGGAGGGAAATTAAAGCCCACCTTAAAGGGGACCTAGGGGTGAGGGGAGATGGGAGGGAGGAAGTAGAAGGAGTGGAAGGAGGAGAGGCTGAGATTGGGATGTGTTGTATGAGAGAAGAGTAAATATAAAGAAGAAAAACATTGTCACACCAAGGAAAAAGAAGGGCAAATCCGGTGAGGCGCCACAGCGCCCCCTACAGTCACAATTCTAAAATCCAAATCCTAAAATTAAGATCACAGCCACCGGGAGAAATTGAATTACTAAACCAAAGCAACCCAGAAGTGCAGAACTTGGATTCCCAAGGATTCCACCCCCAACTCCGTGTCAACTTCCAAAACTGAATGCCCATTTGGGAAGTCGAATCCAGGAGCTGTAGTTCACTTTAACACCTGAATTTCATTTACCCATGGAGAGGGAGAGGAGACAGGCACTCCTGAAGCTCATCTTAAAAGAAATCGATCAACCGAAAACACCTGCAGAAAACACTGAAGAAAAACTTCCCAAAGAGCCACATGGATAGTCAAGGTCTCACTGCTTTGTAATTACCAGCTATCTGGTTCCCTGAATAGACACCTAGACTCATACCGCATGTCTTATTGATAAGGGGGTTTGGTTCCAAGCATGCTCTAAAAAACAAACCAAAACTATCCCACTCCATTTCCACTCTCCATGCCTGATAATAAACTACCAAAAATAGAAGCATCACTTCCTAAAATGGATGAGAGAAGGCGCATTCTGGCACGCAGAGGAAGCAGATAAAACTCAAGAGAAGAAAGAAAGAACATGTCACATGTACAATGCTTCCAACCAAGGGACAATGGGCATCAGATTGAGGCTCCATCAGTCAGCATCTGTAAACCCTGGACATGTTCTTGAAGCTGTTTGCTGAGTGTCTATAGACCCTCATAGCATCACAAAAATGAGAACGTTCATGACAGGAGACATGAGCAGTCAGTGTTTAGCTCTGTGGGCATACAAAAACATGACCTACATCAGATGTCAGTGTCACTGTCTGGGGAGCTATTGCCATCAGCAACACACCCAATTCCACTAATGTGGCACAAAATGTTGGCAGGATACAGGTGGAGTTTTCCTAAACTTTCTGCAAAGCAAGTTGGCTTATAAGTGGCTCAGCTTTCTTATTTATAAAAGCGTTCTTTAAAATGGAATGTCCTCTCCCAATTTATCAGTCTTCCCTTGCATGGCATGGCCTCCAGCATGGCCCCTGAGAAGACCTAAGCTCGTGCCTATTGCTAGGATACAAACCTCAAACACACTTCCCAAGTATCCTCACTTTCCATCCTAGAGTTCAGTCAAGTTGCCTAGCCTGCTAAACTCAGGGGGGAAGTGAGCGGGGAAAGAGGTGACTCAGTGGTTAAGAGCCCACGCTGTTCTTCCTGGGGACCTGAGTTCAAATCGCAGCACCCATATCAGGTGGCTTACAACTGCCTGTAACTCCAGCTCCTGGAGCATCTGACATCTTGGACCTCTGTGAGCATTTGCATTCATGTGCACACACAGACACACACATGTGTGTGCACACAATTAAATAGATAAATCTTAAAACAAAATAAAAACAAAAAAAAATGAGGAAGGCTGCATTGACAATTCCTGATCTGCTAGGGAAGGTGATGTTCCCTGATCTGCGGTCCACAGAGCCATCCTTGGTGATGTTAAATTGATGTACAAAGCTCTTAAGTATTGCACACCCTGGGGTTTCTGTGTTTGGAGCCATCGCAGATGTAGAAATGTCCCATGGGAAGACCAGTGTTGCTGTGTGGGCCTCAGGCAATCTACACCACAGTCCTCATCTAGGGAACTTTGTCTGGAATGCTGACTCTGCCAGCTCAGAATCCTTAGAGTGGTCATCAGAGTCTGCATGCTTATTCAGATTCCAAAATCATTATGTTTCAACCAAAGTCTAAGGCCCTCAAGGATGTATATGTGACTTCTCTGAGCTTCAATGATGGCCATAAGAAGAGACTCGTGCTTTTCTAGACAGCCTTGGTAATCACTACTTTACTAATGATCCTACCCAATCCCTGATGCTTGCCCTACATTTCCCAGTTATTCACTCAATGGTCAACAAATCCTTTATCACTGTGGGAAATGTATAGCCTATGAGGGTCCCTGGAGATAATTATTTTCATTCAACAAATATGGAGCATCTACTCTATGCCCATTCTGTGTAGGTACTGTGAGGGACTAGGAAACAGAAGAAGCCATATCCAATCTTGCAAGTGCTCACTCATTTCAGGTGCTCCATCTGTCTTGACTGAACACCCTAAGAAACATTCTGTATCTCCTACTGCCTAGATCTCTAAGACATCTGTGGTCTAGACATATGTCTTTAAGGATAATATCTCTACTCCTTCCTCTCCTCTCTCCTAGCCCCACCTCTGCAATCAGATTCTCTCTACCCACTATACCCTTCCTCAACTGATTAGAAAAGATCAATTGTTTTCCCAGATCTATGAGGACAATTCTAGACAATAACACTTTCAAAGTTTTTCAGGGGGCTCAGGGGCACCTCTATCCTCAAGCACTTGTAACTAGTTCCCTGAGCCCAAATCAAATCCTGATGGATTTATGGACATCTGGCCAGTGTCTATGCTACAAGAAAGAATAGCAAGCACTTCTTTGGCGAAGAAGTGAACTCTAATGGAGAAAGCAAATACACACCAGAGTCCTCTGGATCACTCAAAGTGAACACACATCAAAATGATCGAAAGCCACGTGATGGTGTCAAGGTGGACAGGGACAGAGCAGCATCTGTTCTCTGTCTTCAATCAGCACAAGGGGTGGAAATAAACAAAGGGGGAACATCAGGCGTGTGTTGTCCTCAAGGCTCAAGCGAGAAGACCAGAATAGGAGCAAGTGATTCAATCACCAGGGACAAATCAAAAAGGTGAGGCCTCGCCAGATTTTTAAATCTCACTGTTTATCTGGAAAGACATCTCTCTGTTGCTCTTCCTTTTAAAAAAAAATGTCCAGCCCCATCCCCAAATAACATCCTACATATGCCTTTTCATGCTCCTTCCACCAGCTCCCCTCCCCAATCAAGGGGGTCTCACGCAGTTGCTGATACAGTAGGATCTGATAGGTCCAGGGATTCCCTGTTACCAAGTGGATGGAAGTCCTCCATTTGGTTGCCATGACACTGGCTTTACAGGCCTCTGGCTTTGGAACCACGTAGAATCTCTCCTTTGACATCCTTCCCTACAAGTGAGGAAGGTAACAAGCTGACCACAGTTCTGGCTAAGCCTTCTACCCTGAACACTATCCTAAAAAGACCAATGGTCTTAACTACTGGGATCACAGAGCTGGATCAGTCAGCAGAAAAGTTTTCAAGTGAACCTCTCACATGACTAAACACAAAATAAAAATCCATGTCAGAGGGTGGGCTAGCTATTATAGCAGAACTGCAGGTGCTTTCCACCAAGCCTGATAATGAGTTCACCTGAGTTTGATCCTGAGATCCACATAGTGGAAGGTGGTGGTAAGCCCAACTCACACAAGTGGTCCTCTGACCTTCACAGGTGTGTCCTGATGGGCATGCACATACAATAATTAGTTAACTCATTAGCTCATGTAAAAAGTTGTGTTTGAAGAATACATGCAGCGCTCTTTTCCGCAAAGGAATTCAGTTGTGGTTAGCAGGGATCCATCACCACAGCCTTGTCTGATGCTTGAGTTGTAGTCAGAAGTCAATAGTCAATGATTCAGAGAGAAAGTTCCCACTAACTGCTCCTCCTTTGGCTTAACTGAGTAGTCTCATGAGGCTGATGAATGAAGAAGAGGAGCAAGCCAGAGCAATGGCCCATCTTTATGGATTGGCATAAGGATCCTGAGAGCCCAAAAGCCTCTGAATTAATATCCAAAGGTCTGGCTATGATAGACCAGGCACTCAGATGAGAGGGCGAGAGACCCGAGTCTTGAATGTAATGCTATTCTTGCCTCCAGTCTAGGCTCTGGACAGAGCACTTCTCATGGACAGTGATTTCCACATCTGAACAGTATGGTGCTCTGAACAAAAGCTGGCCCCAGGCCTTTTCAAAAATGACATCACTCACCACTTGCACCACAAGGGACCTCTGACACTCTGACACTCTTGAGTGGTGCATGGCAAGTTATAGCTACCAAAAACTGAGTTTTCCAAACATGCCTTCTACCTTTGCCTGAAGAAGTCTCGGGGTCCAGACAAGTGCTTTATCCCAAGAACAGGCTGTTTACTGCTATCTAACCTAAGGCTGGAATGCCTTGCCTATAAGGGCACACTGGGGCAGGAGGAATGAGATTCCACATTCAGAACCAGAGCTAACCCATCACCACCGCTACCCTCTCTAACATTCTACACTCAGGAGATGAGCCTTTGGCCACACAGCAGTCAAGCCAAACCACCTCACATAGCAATACATTAAAACTGCAGCATGCAAGGTTTGGGGTGACTCATCCCATAAAGTGCTTGACATGCAAGCTTGAAAAGTCAAATTGGGTCCCCAGCACCTACATAAAAAGTGCGACTCAGAGACCTGTGCCTGAAATTCTACTGCTACGGAAGTAGAGATAGGCAGATCCCTGGAGCTGGCTGGACAGTCAGGCTAGCCGAGCTGAAGGCCCTATGCTAACTGAGAGTCTGAAAACTAGAGAACTGAAGAAACCTGCTATCAGGTACAAGTCTCCAAATGTGTGCACACATATGTGCACATGTACCTTCACACACATGAACACACACACACACACATACACACACAAATCTAAATTGTTCAAGAGGAAAGGCTGGTGGTGCTAGCAAGCAATCTACCCCCGGTGTCATGATTGACTGTGGAGTCTGCTGGAGTCTGCAGGCGTCAAAGAAATCCATCCACACACATCCTTGTTTCTTGACACCACCATCCTGGAGATCTTTACCTGGAAACTCCTCAGATAAAACAGGGTGCCTCAATAAATACTCACTACGGTAACAGAAATTGGAAGGGGTGGTCTCTAAACTAAGGCCCCTCTGAACACTAAGAAGAAGGAGTGTTCTTCCCAGAACAAGGAGTGTGGCAGACCCTGCAGCAGGAATAACTGAAAGGAACCATGCAAGGTGGCTGAGGTCTGCATGAGGAGCCAAATACATAGCCAACACATGAAAATACCATACAAGTTAGAAGGTATAGAAGCATCAACCTGGACAAAGAGAGATCCCTGAAGGCCAGGCCAACAGGGCTGTCAACAGGACCCTCAGGGGAAGTGGCATTTGCTCTGAACTGTAAAGTAGGTAGATCCTACAGAGGTAGGAGAAACAAGCCTGGATGTGTAGGGGCCACAGTTTTTTTTACAAAGTGTGCCAGTTCATTTTACCTGGTGCTCCAGGTAGGAGGAGGATCTAAGTGGAAAGTAAAGCAAGAGGAAGGAGGTGGGCTATGAAGATTCTTACTAAAGAAGGAAAAACACAGGGGTTATATCCCCCCAAGCAGAATGAGCAAGGAAACATTAACTGGATGAGAGGCCATTCTTTTCTGTCTTTCTTTCCCTCTTTTTTATGTTATTTAAAAAAGGTGTTTTTCCTGCTTAAATGCCTGCCTATGGTCCATAGAAGCCATAAGAGGGTGTTGGATACTTTGGAACTGGAGTTACAGATGGCTGTGAACCTCTGAATGTGTGCTGGGGATTGAACCTCAGTCCTCTATAAAAACAGCCAGTGTTCTTAACTGTGGAGCCATCTTTCTATCCCCAAGAAGCCATTCTTAAATGTCCTCAAACTGCTAGCATTTCTGAGTGACACATCCCAAATTCACTGCATGGATGCCAGTCTGAAGGAGCCAGGTTTGGGTTGTGTATAGTTTGCATAGCCCTGGTGGTTCCTGTCACTGGAGACTCTAGGCCAATGCTGCTGAGTGCTGGCTACCTTATTGTAGCTCCCAGGAGGGGACAGAAGCCCACACCTTGAACCAGCTAGTAACCAAGGATGTGTCAGCATCCCACCTACAATAGATCCCTAGGAAATGCAATCACAGAGGGGCTTTGAGGGAAGAAAGAACATGTAATAGGGAAGGAAGAAGAGAAGAGAAAAATTACAGTAAGCAGAGGAAGTCGGGAATGGACACAGGTCACTGGAACGAGCAAGATCTGGGCTGCACTGGCTTTTTCTTCAAGAATCAAATAGAAGCCCTGCTTCTGTGCTCCTGCTGCCATAGCTAACAGTGATGTGGAGCATGTCACATGCTGCTACTCACTGCCCACAGCCGGCTGGCAGGAGCTACAGTTGGCAAATGCTGATTCATAAGGCCCTCAGCTTGCACACACACAGGCTTCAGTGCCAAGGCTGGGTACACACGCACATGTAGGCACACACAGCCTACTCCTGGCTCTTCTCTTCTTCAGCTTCCAGTCTGCAGGCTGCTGGGTGGTGCTGTGCACTTCATAAAGTTCCATCTCCCTCACCCACCTTTGCAACTGTCCTAGTCAGGACCAAAATGGAGGAGGCAGCCTTGGACCCTGCTTCCAGGGTACTTACTGACTGAGGACTGAGAGCTAAAACACAAGATAGCTGGTCAAACTTGAGTTTCTGATAAATAACACATTTATCTTCATATTCATTTGCTAAGGCTGGTGATGCTGTTGCTGGTGGCACACACGTACAGTTCTCTCTTGCCTTTCCTCTCCTGAGGCTTTAGATGATGAGAGGCATTGCACAGCAACCCTCTGACATCAATGAGATTGCTATTACCTCTGTTTACAGATGAAGAAATTAATGCCTAGAGCTTGCTGAGGGTACCCATCTAGGTAGTTCTATCTGAGACCAAGTATTGGACTCAAAGGTCTTCTATACCCTCTGGAGACAGGCAATGGAAGCCAGCAGTGACATGAGCCAGTGAGCTCTCTTGTCCAAGTTACTGGTTTGGGTCTGAAACCTGGTGGCTTTTCTCTCCTGTCCCAGTCTTGTGTGGTACTCACCTCATATCCCAGGCTGTCTTTACTCCAGCCCCAGTGCCCACATTCAGGTAAGAGCCTCACTCAGCCCCTTCCTCCATAGTGTGTGTTCATATTTACTGTGGCCTCTCCTAGACATTTCTCTATGTGTGGTCACATACAAAGAAGAAACAGGATTGCCCATCATTAGAGGAAGCAGCCACTGGAGCCTGAGCATCAAGTGATGCTCAGTGGAAAGAGATGCTGTCAGCCTGGAGGTGCTAAGATGATGTAAAAAGAGCCAAGGAATTCTTAAAGTACACCAGCAATACTTTATTCCCCAGGCCATTCGGGCTAGATGAGTGTTGAAGTCTGAGTCATGGCCACTGCCCTTGAGAGCATCTGAGAAGAATGTCTTGGTAATGGGAAGATTTGAGATTGAAACAGATGAACGTATAGAACAGGAGAAATAAAGGTTTGGGGATATGGGCAAATGATGGACAGTTAGATAGATAAATGGATTGGTGGGTAGATAGGTGGGTAGCTGGGTAGCTGGACGGATACATGGGGAAGGGATGAGCTTGCCATCTTAAAGGAGGCCACTAAGTCTCTGAAGTTCACCCCAAGAGCCTGGGTCTTTTCTGTCATGTTAAATGAAGGGTTTTGAAGACAGGGGGAGGAGAGGGAGATGTAGGGACCAGACAGATGGGGAAAAGTAATGAGGAAGAAAGAAAGACGAAAGGGTGGGATTGTAGCAGCGTGGCCTTAACTCGGTGGCTCTGTCCAAGGTTCTGAACATTCCTGGCTGTTACAGTAGCTTAGAGCTGGCCACAGGGACACTAGATTTTCATCTCTATGATTTACTGGCCGTGGGTGTTCCAGAGCTCACGACAATCAGTTATTTGTCACACTCTGTATCCAGGAGGCTGGGATGAGGGTGAGTCAGGAGGGTGAAGTCACTACTGCAGTCTGAGTCTGCAGCAGCTGGTGGGTCCCCTCCAACACCTCTGCACTGCCCCCAGCCCCAGGCTGGTCACCGCGGCTCCAGTCATCCTTCCACCCCCAAAACACCACCTCCCCAAACTGAGATATAGACAACACCCCCACAGTGCCCACACGTGCCTGCAGGAAAGCTAGACTCCTGCTTGGAGCCTTATTTTCTACCCCCTCATCCTGACCTTTATCATAGCAGAGACTCCTGTGGGACAAGGGAGGGTGTAGGAGGAATCAGAGCCATGTCCTTTAAAAGATACTTGAGCCACCTGTGACTGCTCCCCCCCTACTTTCACCCCATTTCAGGGTACAAGACCTCACAGCTATGGGCAATAAGGGACCATACATGGGTCTGGAAAGAGGTGACATTAATCCCAAAGAAGGTGGTAAATAAGCATAGAAAACCAAGAGAGCAAATTCAAAATCTATGCATCCTCATGAGAGTGTCTCACCCACGATGGATATTTATGGAGACGAATTAGTGGCATTTACAGGTGAAACCATGGATACTATGCCCTGCTAAAATATCAGTCCTATACAATAATATTCTCTTTTTTTCCAAACCTAGCCAGACCCTTTACTGAAAGTATGACACACAGACAAGTCTTTGAGTATTGGAAGACATGCTTTGGGGTTAGACATTAAGAAAACAAAACAAAACAAAACAAAAACCCCATAAAAGTCAGGGATTGAGGCAACACACTAAAAAAGCAATCAGTGCACTAAGAGATGCTGATGAGCTTAGGGATGTGTGTGTGGCTCAAACAGAGACAAAAAACGTGATGTAAATGAGAATGGGCCAGGGCGGCCACATGCAGGTGACCCTTCCACTGCTGCCTCTCCATCACGACTCAGCAGTCAGACTCAACCCCAGGCTCATTGGCACAATGCCCTCTCTTAAAAGAAAGCACTTGTAGATGGTGCTAGATACAGTGCAGCAAAAGATTCCTTGAAGGCTGGGGGTGGGGCAGGACCCAAGAAGGATTGATAAACCCATCTTTGGACACAGAGAACTGCCCCTACTTCGTGTCTTGCAGACAAGGTCTGTTTCTCCCCTGAACTCCCACAGTGCTTGGTTCTGGCCTTTTGGAGGGCTTAATGAATGGCATGCCTACTTGATTGATGCTCCATCATGTCAACTATTTATCAATGCTAATGTTTATCAGTGATTGTCTAAAGAGCCAGCATCTTTACAAAGACTAGCTTAGGCAACCCCCTAACTACAATGTAAGATTTGCTGCAGCAGCATCACCATCATTTTTCCAGTGGGGTGTATGAATAGTAAGAGCTGCAGGATTAGCATTTAATCCATTGTCTCCTGCCCCGTGTTAGCTCCTGAGAGTGCTACACAGTAAGTACTTGGTAAGTGATAAATGGAAGAAAGGAGAGAGGGAACAAGCTTTCCTGGCTGGCTCTGTACCCCTATTACAAAGGACACAACTATGTCATGAACAAAAAAACAACAAAACAAAAACAAAAAAAAAAAACAGAAAAACAAAAACCAAAAACCAAAATCAAAACAATAAATGAAGCCGATGAAAAACATTAAGGGCTAATAACAGCTCGATTCACTGACACACAGCAAGTCTACTTTGTGAATGTCATCACCTTTAATTCATGCAGTCACCTGTATGGGGAAGGTAACATTGTTCCTGAGGCACAGCTGAGGAGTAGATGCTCGTAGTCCTTCATTAGTCCAGGGCCCCCTCTGGATAAGGGCAAGAACAGAAGGCTGGGCCCAAAGCTGAGCCAATGGGATGCATTACCTTGAATCCTGGAGCCTTTAGGACCCAGTTCTTGTGCCATAAATTATCCTAACGGGATTCTCTGACTCTACAGAACTTTCGACTGAACCCCAGTATGGAACTTTGCAGGATTTCTAAGTTTCTTTCTACAGTGTGAAAGTCCAGAGCTGTCATGTATTTCACACAGAACTCTGAGCCTAGCTAGGATGGAAAAGGTGCTCACACGACACATGCTGATGGAGTAAGCTGGTTGACCATCAGCCATACAGTACGACTGATGAGGAATGTAGAGGGATTCCTTTCAGAGCTTGACACCTATCTGTGTGGCTCAGTGTCTCTCCTCTGAATCCCATGGCTAGGCACCTCATAATTACCATAGCTAGCTTCTCCATCTCCCTCCAAGCACCTGTTGGCTAGATAAGTAAGAAACCAAGCTGACACCAAAAACTGAGTCAGCCACAGCAGAATATCAGGGCAAAGGGGCAGAAGCATCCTTCACTACTCCTCACCTTCCTAGTCAGGACTCATGCAGAAGGAAGACCCTACTCAGAAGCTTCATGGATCTGCCAGGTGGCTCTCTGCTGGCTCCGCTCCTTCTCCCCATGAAAGAAAAGCATGAGAACCATCAGCAGTCAGGCATCTAGGGCTCACTCTAGTCACAGATTTTCTGAATCCCAGTTACTCGGAAGCATCCACATTCTGGCCCTAACAACACTAGTGCCTAAGGATTGGAGTAAACAAAGGTATATTCTCTGTCTTAGTCAGTATTCTATTGCTGTGAAGAGACACCATGAACGTGACAACTCTTATAAAAGAAAGCATTTAATTGGGGCTTGCTTACATTCAAAGTTCTAGTCCATTATCATCAAGGTCAGGAAGCATGCGGCACTCAGACAGACATGGTGCTGGAGAAACTGAGAGTTTTACCTCAAGATCCACAGGCAGAAGGAAGAGAGAGAAAGGTTAGATCTGGCCTTGGCTTCTGAAACCTTAAAGCTCACCCCCAGTGACACACTTTCTCCAACAAGACCACACATACTCCAATAAGGCCACACCTCCTAATAGAACCATGGCCTGGTGACCAAGCATTCAAATTTATGAGCCTTTGGGGACCATTCTTATTAAAAATACCACACTTTCAAAGTTACTGTTTGAGAACTGGGCCCTAAATCATCAAAGCTTTCTCTTTTTTGCAAGCCCTCTTTGGTTTTCTGGATTCTTCAGTATCAAGGTCCTGTGTTTCCTTGATCCGAATTGTTCTTTACAGAAGTTTCTGAGAGGGGCACAGAGTAAAAGCAACTGTCCCTAGTCCTGGGACATTAAGATTTTCCTCTGAGCTCATATAGGACCTGGGCCAAAGCATGATGAGACACTCTGAGCAGGAAAATCCCCAGAACCCTGGCTAAGAGCCAATAGCCTGCAAGTTGCTTGTAATGTCACAAAAGATAAGAGGTGGCCCAGGTCTTAGCTGTGCCTGAGAGCAGAAGGCTTCAGGCCTCGTGAACCTCTACCCCCAAGACTAGTCACTGGTTTGTGTCAAGATCTCAACCTCTCTCATGATTCCAAACGCAGAGGAGTTGAGATTCCTAATACAGGCATCACTCTTTTCCATGGATGCCTATTCTCCAAAGACTTCGCAGCATACAAACTGTGAACAATCTGTACATTTGCAATGGGTATAACTCCAAAGCAGACCACTATCTCTCTCCATGACAGTTTGACTTGACCGCTTAGCCTGAGTCCCACAGTAGGCATCCTTCTGTCTGGAATTAGAACATCAGACCTAAAAGAACATTTTAAAACACTGGCTAACCTGATGAGTACTTCCAGGACCTCAGCTTTCTTCGGACTTGCATGGACAGCTACCACAGACACCCTTGCAAAGTATTTATGCAATCATCTCCTTCCTACAGGAAATGGAACTGTAGAAGGAGAAGGACTGGCTCCACTTCACAGATATGTGCCCAGTCCTCATGTTTGTTCATTCACCAGATAACTACCATGGACTTGGGGACCAGGTCAAAAGATGAGCCCCTCGTAAGTCAACCTGAAGATCTCTTCCAAGCAAACACCCTGCTCTCTGGAGCAGCCATTTCTTCTCCCAGGTCTTTGGACATGAAGAAGAGCCAGAAGCTCACTCAAGTGTTTCCCCTGCTCTACCCTCCTACTTCTGTCATGTCTGACCCATTCAAGCAACGCACCCTGAGAGAACTGAGGCACACCAATACCCCCTCTGTCTTCAGGGAGTTTTCATTCTGATGAGGCAACAGGCAATACAAAAGACAAAGTGGGAAGCTGGGCAGTAGGAGACATCCCTATAAGGGTGGAGAGCAGAGCCCAGGGAGAAGGTTAAGGGTGCAGAAGAATACAGTTTAATCAGTGATGCCACAGCAAGTCTCACTGAGAAGGTAGTTTAAATAAATACTAGGAAAGGTGGTAGAATGAACCACACATCTCGATGGGTACAGAACATTCCAGGGAGCTGAAACGGTCAGTGCAAAGGCCCTGAGACCTTGGTGCTATGCTATGGAAAGACAACATAGGTAAGGAAGCAGGAAACATCATGAGGGTGATAACTTTGTCCATCATTGCATCTCTGGTCATGACAATGACTCAGGCTTGACTCTGATGTGTCCCCTCACAGCTGATGAGGAACCCAGGGTCAGGGAGTTGAAATATGACTAGAGCAAGATGTTTAAGCAGAGCCTAAGGAGAAAATCAGTTCAAAACCCTCATCCCACCAATCAGGACAGTATGGCCTTTTCCTCCCATCCACTGCCCCAGGCAAGCCATCATTTCCCATGTAAAACAAATACAGTGGCAACTGACATAAGAAAGGCAGGCTTGGCCATATTTCCTGGAGGATGCTGGGAGCTGAGTCTCAGAGGTCCCCCACGCTTCAGTGAGAGATGGGGGAAGAGGATGGGAATGTCTCTGGAGCCAGAAACCTGAGAGCAATGGTGGGATCTCCTCTCTCCTCACCTCTGCAGCTGTAAAAAGCAACCGCCTCTCCAAGAAGTGGGTTTGTTTACTTAAAGAGAGTCCCTGGGATGATTTCTCAGCATCTTCTTAGACATGCACTACAAATAAGACTCACATTTACCATTTTAAAATGGGGAACACAGACCACAGAGTGGGGCATGAGTTAAAGCCACACAGGAGCCCATCTTCCTCCGAGAAGAAATTGTGGAGATCATCCAGGGCTGAGGATTTGGGGAGTATAGCATTGCTCCTGCCTACACTTCCTGATAGGCAGAGGCCTCTTGTCTTCCTGAGGCTGGCCATCTACTGTGGCCATATCTTTTTCCTTGTCTTGCTGTTTCTTCTCTTTATGTTTAATGCAGTATGGGATAGCCCAAAGCTCACCATGTAGGCCTGGCTAGCCTTGAATTTGCAAAATCTTCCTGCCCCTGTGGCCCAAGTGCCAGGATTATAGGCATGCATCATCGGGTCACTGTGAATATACTTGATAAAAGCTTTCAAGGGTGTCTGCCAACCTCACCTGGGACTCACCTGCAGTTTATCTGCCTCTTCATGGAGCAAAATCTGGACAAAGCCCACCAGAGAACAGGGGAATACAGCAGTAAAGATGCTCCTAGAGCCATGGACAAAGGTCTCAGTATAAGTAACAGTAGTAGTAGACATGTCTACACTCCAGCACTTCCTGTGGGTCAGGGACTATTCTTTCCACTCAGGTGCATTAGCTACTTTAGCCCACACATTGTCCTGTGAAGAAGATTAGATGATGGTCATCTACTTATACAGATGAGACGTTATAGTTTCCATCTGAATGTCAGCAGAGGCCCCCATTTGGAAGGCTTGGTACCTCAGCTGCCAGATCTAATCTCTGAAAGGCTATTGGTTGATGAAGGCTCTGGCCTAAGTCAATTGATTATTCCACAGATGGATTCATAAGTTGATGGCCACATTGCAAAGCGGTAAGAACTTTCAGAGGTGAGCATCCATTGGGGGAAGTGATCACATGTTCTTGGGGATTTATCTTATCCCAAGCCCCTTACCGTCCTATCTCTCCATCTGCTCCTCAGCTGCCATATGCTGAGCAGTCTCCACCACACTCCTGCCACAGTAGTGGTCTACTCCACTTCAGCCCCAAAGCAAAGGAGCCAACTGCTGACAGATCAACACCTCAGTAGCCATGAGCCAAGACCAATCTTTCCTTTTAAATCACATCGTTCCAGTATTTGCCAAAGGAATGAAAAGCTAACCCAAGAAACTAAGGCACATGGAGGTGAAATAGCTCACCCAAGTTCACACAACTGCTGAGGTGGCAGAGCTGGGGTTTGACTCCAAGGTTTGTGTTCATCTGGTCAACACTCTCTCATGCCCATTGGCCAAAGACCATGTCTTGGGCACTGATATGAGTGAGGCACATGGAGCTGAGAAAGATGTTTTGAAGTCAGGGCTCAAACTGTGAATGAAGGATGCTGCCACCCACAAAACAGAATAGCTACTACCCAGGCTACGACTTACCCACCTACTCAGTTTGGTTGCCATGCACCTCTGACATGGCTGGCTCACGAATTTGTCTCACCGTTGTCAGACCATGTGTCCTTTGGGAATCTCTGTTCTATACAGTGACCCTCTGAGAGGTACTGTAAGGGCTTGCAGAAGTGACCTGCACATATATGCCAGGAGAATTATTGGGTAGTTATGTGGATGAATGGATTAACTTGGCCCACACAGATGCTTTAAGCATCTTCTTTATAAAAACAGAACATCACAACACCCAGGTCAGTGTTTGCTGGCTGCCTCCTACACAGCCTCACAGCAGAACTGAAACACAATGGAGAACTATACATATTCTTCTTAGCCTTTCCTCGCATTTAATTCTGTGTTTCACTTTAATTAAAAAAAAAAAAGCACAACAGGTTCAAGTGCTGGATCTTCATGCACTCTGCTGTTCATGAATATTTATCACCCCAGGCTATATGAAATTGAATAATTATTAGCAATTTAAAGAAGGTCAACAGAAGGCTTTCCAGAACCCTCCACCGAGGGAAAGAAAGAAGTGGGATGCTGTGAGGAAGAGCCTTCGGCAAGGACTCTGCCAGAAAGGGGAGAGAGTGTTGGCTGACAAGGCAAAAACCTGTGCTTCAGGCCGAGGCTGGTTTAAAGCAGGAATACTCTACTCAAATGCCATTTACTTCAGTGGGGAAAATGCACTAGGTGTGAAGAGGGTGTGCTGAGAGATTTCTGAGAAAGGGAAAAGGGCGTTTAGGCAACTTCCTTTGCCTGCTTGAGTTGGTTTGCTTTCTGCTCCTTGTCTCTAGTGCTAGACCCATGAAGAGAGAAGTCCCTTGTGAAGTTCACGACAAAGGACACATGCTTGATGAACAGTGGACCTTTCATCCTTCCTTCAAGATGGACAAGAGACTTAGCAGCTCTAATAGGCCTGTGGGGTCCACCCAATATCCTTTAACTCTCTTCTCACTTGAAAGAGACTCTACTTCTCACATACACTGACTCCTGAAAAGCCAGCCAATCGTTGCCCTGTGGCAAAGACCATCCTAAACCCTGACAGAAATCAGTGCCCCTGCTATTGCCTATCACTCACCAAACTGGTGCCCTCCAGCCAGAAAAAAGATCACTATGCTCCTTCTACACAGAGACATTCCAAATGGAGCTCCCAGATTTACTGTCTTCTCTACATGAGCCTACAGTGTTTATGAATGGCTTGTTTCAGAGCAAAGGGCCAGGGTCTTCCCTTATTAGTATCTCCATCCTTGAATAATATTAAATGGCTTCTCTGTCTTGAGTTTTGAGAACTGATCACTGAATTCCTGGACCGGTAATAACAGACTAGAGTATTGACCCATGTTCCTATGAACACTTTAAACCTCAGATGCTATTAGGAATAGAAGCTACCATAGCTCACAGTTGACTCCATGTATTTCCAAGTATTTCAACAATATATTTCAGGCTCAGCAATGTTCCAGGGGCCAGAAGCTGCTTGGAGAACTGTGGCTCTTGCCTTGGGAGGCTAACACTGGGGAAAACAACTCCTGCCTGTGTTTCCATGAGATCATATTCAGCAACATCACAAAAAAGTATAAAATGCTTAAAAACAAAGGTCACCCCTGTCTCTTGCTTTTTCACACTGTATACTTTCATACTAAATGTTATTCTGTTACCCTAGGGACTGGGTTACTAGGCACAAAAGGACTTTAATTTTACTTCTTCTTTTCTCAAATAGTCGTACTCACTAATATTGATAGAATAACTGCTGTGTGGCCCTTGCATACAGAGCCTCACATATAGAAACTCACAAAGAAGCTGCCTTCTTTGGTCTGTACTCTAGAAGTCAGTCACCCGGCAGGAAGGCTCTTCCACCATGCCAGCTAACCACAAAGGCATGGGAACCTCTTCACGTGGACAGTAACAGTTACTGGTTTATAGTATGACAAGACTCAGCCTCATGCCACTGTCCATACCAGTATCAGCTCACTGAAGCCAGTGAGCTAAAAGCACTGGGCAGAGAGTTAAAACTCAGGAAACCAGTGAGGCCCCTCCCTTCATGGCCGAGCATTTTCCCTGTGCCTAAGGCCTCTGACATGCTAAGGAGGTGTTCTGCTGTTTTCCCATCTACTGAGATGTGCTCTGTAACCTTTCTCTGCTTTTTGATAAATTGTCTTGCTAAGTCCCTGGGCTTGCCAAGAACTCACTGTACCCCAAGTAGGCTTTGAACTTGTGATCCTCCTACCTCAGCCTCATTGGTAGCTGAGATTATAGACCTACCACCAGGCCCAGCTCCTGGCTTCTTTTTAAAGGGTGCACTGTTGCTGACTGACGGGATGGGCACCCAGTTAAGAAATTAAATTTTAGGAACCTCATGGTTGTTTATTTGTTTGAAGGTCATGTACAGGTCTGACATTGATCCTGACTGCAAATCGAGCTTCAAGAAACTGGTTTGTCTGATACTTAAACAAACTTCTAGTTGAGTAACATCCCTCACACTTTAAAAAGATATTTAAGACGAGAGAAACTTTTAATTCTCAGAGCTGGAGCAGTGCTGAGGGGCTGCTCTACTGAGCATAATATGTGCAAAGTCCCACTCCTATGCATGCTCTCTCTCTAGCTCTCTCTCTCTCTCTAGCTCTCTCTCTCTCTCTCTCTCTCTCTTGCTCTCTCTCGCTCTCTCACTCTCTCTCTTGCTCTCTCCCTCTCTCCCTCCCTCTCTCTCTCCCTCCCTCTTTCTCTCTCTCTCTCTCTCTCTCTCTCTCTCTCTCTCTCTCTCTCTCTCTCTCTCTCTCTCTCTCTCTCTCCCTCTCTCCCCTCTCCTCTTTCCTTTCCCTCCTCTCTTCTTAATTTTTTCCTCTTCTCTCTTCCCCTTCCTCTCGTCTTCTCCATCTCTTCCCCACATCTCTGTTTTGATTTCAGGAATAGGATAGATGTTGCTGGATCATACACACTTCCACAGAAGGTCAGCCTCAAGCACAAACTGGTCCGTTAAAGGGCACTGACTATAGACATGGAGTGGAGTAACAATTCCTGATTTACAGTGTGACAGGACAATGGTCTCACTGCCACCATACTTTACCCTCTGACACAACCACTCTCACAGACAGACCAGTTGACCTGAGGTGGCCCATGCTTCCTCACTGAAAATGCTCAGAAGCCAAACTTCGCACCCCAACCCTCAGCCTCTTCCTCAGAAAAGGTTTCATGGCACAGAACAAATGTTCCTGGTTCACAGGCAACTGTGGCAGATTAAAGTTATCAGCTGAAGCAGCATCCTAAATACTTAAAAGCAAAGCCTGGGCCAGTATGACACATCAGCTCATAAAGGCTCTTGTCTTGCAAGCCTGGGGACCTAAGTTCAATCCATGGAGCCCACAAAAATGTAGAAGGAAAGAACTGGTCCTATGAAGTTGAACTCTGACCTCTACACATGAAGCCTTGCATATGAAAACACATACAACACCTGCATACACACATGCACACATAAACATATACACACATACACACACATAACACATATACACATATACACACACATACACACACATACACATATACATATATACACATACCTTCACATATGCACACATACGCACAAAATTTTCAAAACATTTTTAAAGGAATGAATGCAATGTCTTATGTAGTGATTTATGCTTTCAATCCTATGACTGGGAGGCCGAGGTGGGGGCATCTCTGTGAATTCAGGGTCAGCCTGGTCTTCTTGGTTACTTGTAGGGCAGTCAGAGTTACACAGTGGAGTCTTGTCTCAACAAACAAAGGGTAAACTCTTCTTTATTTTGCATTTTCAATCTTTTTAATGATGGCTTTGCTTTTATTTTTTCACCTTTTATGGAACTATTCTAATTCAATCAAGACTAACAAACCAAATAGCAATTTTGGGTTAGACTTTGCATAAAGAAAGCAAGCCAACAGGAAAAAGTGACATGCTGCAGGAAGCTCAGCCACTTGAAGCCCCACCTTTCCCAAAATCCAAGTTAGGCACAGAACAGAGTCCCCTCCACAAGACATATGCCTGCCTTCCCATCATGAGTGTCTGAGTTCTCAGCCATGAGGAATTGGTTCAACCTTCACTCCGTTCTGAAGGTTACTCACCTCTCTTATCCTATAATCACTAGTGACTGCTGGCAGCCGTGATTCAGAGAGGTGATGCCACCAAGAATCCAAGAAGGGCCCAGACATGATCATTAATCTCATACCCAAGTCACTGATTTGAGTGACCAGGGTCAACTGGCATTATGTAATGGGTGTCTCAGAAGTTGAATTAAAAACAGAGGCAGCCCAGGGCAGAGGAGCCTCACAAGACTGTAAGAGATAGAAAAAGAAGCCCTGTGCCACTACTGGATCTGAAATAGAAATGGAATCCAAGATCAAAGTCAAGAATAGATGGAGACGGAGGTTAGGAAAGAGACAGAAAGAAAGATGGGGAGTAATGGAATAGAATACAATACCACACGCATACACCAGCATTCTGAAGACACCGCTCTCTTCCTCACACACCTCCCTTTCATTTACTCTCCTCCTCTCACTGTAGTAGGAAGAATGAGGTCCCGGTGTCCAGAATACCTGGACTCCAGACCTTACTAGCCATGATCCTATCCCAATTTATCTCAGCTCTCAGGAAGCAAAGAAGGCAGGGGTCACCAATAAGTCCTCCTCTTAAGCTCTTTTGTAGCACAGTCCTTTGCTTTCTTCCCTGTCTTGATGTTCTTGTCCTTACCTAGGCACCATTACTATTCTACATACTCACTTTTATCCTGTCTATATAGAGACCATCGTCAAATGTTAGACCTGAAAGAGCCTTTTGATCTGTGTTCAAATAAAAGATATCTATAACTACCTACAGAGAGCATGATGGTTCATGGTGGAGACCTGAACATCTTCCCCTGATCTCAGAAACAAGAGAAAATGGCCAGGATCATCACTTCTATTCAACAACACAGGAGGGCATAACCTCTGCAATAAGGGAAGAAAATAAAATGAACAGTACAAAGCAAAGGGAGGCTCAAAATGCTCATTATTCACAGATGCTATGATGGTATGCAAAGAAAATCTAAAAGAAGCTGAGAATAACACCAGCAACAAAACCCCCCAAAATGAATTATTTTAAATCCCCTCTTTAAAATCATATCAAAAGGCATCAGATTCCTAGGAATAAGTCTTTTGAAAAGTTTATAAGATCTTTACACTGAAAAGAAATTAAAGAAAATTAAGCAGCAATTTCTTCCACAGATTGACTTATACAATGTACTTCCAACCTACAATCGCTGCAAGCATTAGGGGAGAAACCGAGAGGTTTATTCTAAAATGTATCTGGAAACACAAGAGTCTAGAACAGCCAAGACAATCAAGAAAAAATAAGAAAAATGGGAAGACTGGGCTGACAAATCGAAATACTGAAGAATTGCTTTCATTATAAACTACAATATGGGGGCAACATGGGACATAGTGTCAAGATAAATAATAATATGTCAATGGACCAAGTAGAGAAGTCACTAAAAGGCACATGCAAGATATCTGACTGGCAACAGAAGTCATCCCTTAATCAAAAGAGTCTGGAGTTCTAGGTAAGTAAAAGGAATTTGATCCATTTTTTTTTACTCACATAAACTCAACACATAAAAGAAAAAAGAAAGAAATTCCAGATAGATGTCCAGGTTAAAGTGATAAAGTTTTTTAAAAGCCTTGTAAAAGACAGACTTTGTAACAAAGGAAAAAATAATAAACTACATCTCATCTAAATTAAGTCTATCATCTTACCAAAATATCAAGTGTAGTTTAACAAGTTATCGATGGTTATTACATCTGTCCAAGAACTCCCACCCTGTCACCTATCTTTTCCTACTTTGTGGGTTCTTGTTTCTTCCACTTTTTTCCACTCTTTTTCTTCCATCCTTTCAACCCCATGACACTAGATAAGAGATTTTTTAAAAGTTGAAGAAGAAAAGAGACCTCTGGATAAAGTCAAGGGTCGAAAAGTGTAGCGTTATTGTTACACTGCTTCTTGCTGATTAAGGCTATCTAGTTCCTTGGGGCAAGTTTGATCTTTGCTGTAAGGATATTTAATTATCTCTTCTTCTTCTTCTTCTTCTTCTTCTTCTTCTTCTTCTTCTTCTTCTTCTTCTTCTTCTTCTTCTTCTCCTTCTCCTTCTCCTTCTCCTTCTCCTTCTCCTTCTTCTCCTTCTCCTCCTCCTCCTCTTCCTCTTCCTTCTCCTTCTTCTTTCTTCTTTGCACATGACTAAACAAACCTTAACCAATAACCAACAACCAACTCAACAACAACAACCCACCTATCAGAGCTTTAGAATTTGTGTATCCTCTGATAAGTCCCCAGGATTCCAAGCATCACCCAATCTCAGAAACTATCTGCTGCTGACAAAATTACACCTCTGCTAGAGCATGAAGCAAATCATGTCACAGCATGTCCACAGTAAGTCAGCTACTGTGGACAATGTGAAGGCAGACCCACAATCCCATACCTGGGATTAAAACAATATGTTTATATTCTTACCTGTGTTTCTGAAAGAAACTAAAATTCTCACTACACACCCAAGCTATAAAGAACTAGGACGAATCTGGCTTGAGAATAGAAAAAGTAATACTAAATGGACAGAATACTTGAACAGGCATTTTGTTAATGAGGACCTCCTAGCATAGGAACATGCCTCAACATCTGCCACTAATCAAATCAAACACTACACTGGGACACATTACTACACCTGCCAAGATGACTGAAATGAAATGTGTGTGTGTATATGTGTGTGTGTGTGTGTGTGTGTGTGTGTGTGTGTGTGTAGCAATAATGTGACATGATTGTGAACCTCATGTGTTTCTGGAATAAGTGTAACTCATAGCCACTTTGTAAACTTGATTAGAGGATCTTAAGTCCACTCTGTGGCCACCCAGCCCAATCTTAGATGCAAACTCAAGAGATATGAGCATATGTCAAAATATATATATATATATACAATGATGCAAATACATCCCAAATCTGGAAAGAACTGATGTCCTTTAATTATAGATATCCTTAATTATACTACAATTAAAGAGTTTGAGTATATCTACACTATAACACTATACAAAGCAAAGATACCCACAGGAATAAATTGTAGAGGTAAAATGCCAAGTGGTATAAATCAAGACTCTGAAGAGAACACACTCTGTATAGCAGTTACCTTTGTCTTTGTGTGTACCGATGAATCTGTGTTATAAATTGCTCTGAAAATGGGTGTCTTGAGACAACAGATATTCTGTGTTTCTTAATTTCTGCCTGTCAGTAATTCAGATGATGCTCAGTTGGATCTTCCAGCTTGGAGTTTCTCACCAGCTTCCAATCAAGACGTCACCCAGGTCACAATCATCTCCATATTCAATTTGCAGATTTGCATCCAAGCTCATACATGTAGCCACTGGGCCCCAATTCTTCACCGTATGGTGCCAATAGAACCTCATCAACGTGGCCGTGGGCTTTGTCACAATAATGAAGGAGAGCCAGAGAGAAAGGTTGCAAAATAAAGCTAAAGCCTTTACAGATAACTGGGGAATTGATTTCCCATCTCTCTCTGTTATCATTTTTATAATAGAGCTACCGGGCATGGTCTATACCAAAGGGTAGAAATTCAGAAAGACACAAGTATCAGGCAGCAGAGACCATTGGAGCCCTGTGTAAGCAGTTTCCTGCCACACTGCATTAGTCTACTTATATGAACCTTAAGAATAGGTAAAGCTTGGTACAAATCAAAATATTGATCATATCTCAGTAGAAGGAAGGGTCACAAAAGCTTTCTGGGTTGCTATGTCTTAATCTTGTTTGAGTAGTGAGGTAACAGTGTAATCATGTATAAAAACGCCACTGAACTGCACAACGAAATTCTGTCACCTCTAGCTGCATTTCAGAGAATTGTTAATTTACTTTCTGGCACACAGGCGTATAAAGATAGGTTTGGCTTTTTTGTTTGTTTGTTTGTTTGTTTGCATGCTATTGATGATGAGCTGGTATAAATTCATGTTAGATTGTTATAACTTTAAGATATTAACTAAAACTCTTGTGGTAAAAGAAAATAGCTACATAATGCCCATTGAACATCCCTTATCTAAAACACTTGAGATCAGAAGTGGCTAGGGTATCTTTTTTTTTTTTTTTTTTTTTTTTTTTTTTTTAGTTTTGAATACTTGCATATATATAATATACACAATATATAATGAATCTATGACAGGGATAAGACATAAGCATAAACACTGTATTTATTCATGTTTTATATGCCTTAGGTATAGTCAAAATATGTTATAGGTATTACTTCAAAATCTTGTGCATGAACTAATGCTGCATGGTGCCAAATCCACACGAGAGGCACCATGCCTGCACTCACATGTTTTAGAGTTTGTAGCATTTTGGATTTTAAGTGGGTGGTGATAATAACCACACACCATTGTGAATATTTAATGCTACTAAACAAGATACTTTGAAATTGTTAAAGCCACACAGATACAGTTCAGTGGTGACAGCTTGTCCAGCATGTGCAAGGCTCTGGATTCTACTCTCAAAACCAAACAGGGGTTAAGAATGGTACATTTATATTGTGTATTTTACCATAATAGAAATATTTCAAATATACACTCTCACATGTGTGTAGATATACTTATACATCAGTAAAAACAATGGAGAAAAGAATCTTGTAGCCACCACCTTTTATTTTTCTCTGAGAATGTAGGGGCTAAAAAAGATGAAAGATCAAAGAGCTGGATGTCCACGGTAGGACTATCTCGTGAGGCTTCTCCCTGCCATCAAGAGCTGTCTCCTTCACCCAGCCAGCATGCAGGCATGTCTACTCACACAACCAGGCTGAGCTTCCCTCTCCGGTACTAGTACCATCTCAAGATAATTGCTATTTGAGGCAGAAGATTACATCTGTTTTAAGGTGTCAGGGTCACATAAGCAAACATCTCTGCTATATTAGGAACCTCGGAACCAGTTCCTGGCTAGAATTAGGCTCCTTCGACCTGGGTGCTTGTAAATGCTGTGTAATTAAAATGCCAGTGGTTGTGACTCCAGCTTCCAATTCAGGAAAGCATAGATATCACCTGCATTATAACTCAAGCGTGTCACTGAGGAAAAAAAAGGTTTGTTCATATTGAGAAAGTACAAAGGGTACATGTGGCCACTCCAGGATAGTATATAAGACAGGCATGAGGATGTAACCCCCCAGGTGCGTCATCCTGATTCTGAGCACCAGCATTCCCATAGTAGGTACTAAAATGCATAATCATTTTGTCAGTGAAGACATCTTAATGTAGGAAATGTAATCATTGGTCCAAGAGCCTATAACTATGGGAGGCTGAACCAACATTCAAACCCTTGTTTAGTTCATACAAAGCTTATGGCTTTAACTAACTAACTCCTCATATGACTCCCACATGAACCAACTTAAAATAGAAAAAGATTTAAAGTCATTTAGTGGTTCTCTATAGGCCAGTCCTAAATGGTTCTGATAGAACCGTTATAACAGGTCCAGAAGCTCCCACCAATAATCATTTGACTTACTATACATTCTAGGACAGGCACACATGGATTGTAAATGTGTTAAATATGGCTACTAAATAAAACACACACACACACACACACACACACACACACACACACACACACACACACACCTGCCACAACAATACAATAGCAGAGCTCTAACCAGCAAGGTGCTCAGCCAACTCTGCAAGTCTATTTGCAGACAAATAGAGAGCTGTCCAATCCTAAGACCTCAGAGTGCAATGAGGGGGCCTTGAATTTAAGCAGCAAACACTACAGAGACTGAGAGAAGCCAGGGAAAAGCTCATTAAGTTGACAGCCATGAACAAACCACAGGTTCCATAGACCGCATGTGGCCAATGGAGATACCAAGTGAGAGCCGGGACAGCAGCTCCCAGAGATGGTCCATAGCAAAGCCCATAGCAGAGGAATGCAGGAACAGAACCACACAAGCAATAGCCGCAGCCAAGCCCTATGCTACACAGGCTTAGCCATTTGTTCTGGCTTGTCTATTGTTTGCTTTCTTTACCATTGTAAGGCTCATTCCTTATTTATCCATTTAGCAGCCAACGCTGGACAAGAAAAGTCAGCAAAACAACAGTTTAACCATCAAAAGCCGAGGTTGTTGGTCTGTGGTAGAGGTGGAGGTGGAGGTGGAGGTGGTGGAGGTGGTGGAGG
>NW_022196904.1:179462758-179478736 GCF_008632895.1 Mastomys coucha | reverse complement strand
GTGGTGGTGGTGGTGGAGGTGGTGGAGGTGGTGGAGGTGGTGGTAGAGGTGGTGAAGGTGGTTTTGTTTTTGTTTTCCTGGAAAACGGGCAGAAATACTATCCATTATTTGTAGACCGAAGCTGGTCCTTGGATAAAGCATGATATGAGACAGAGAATGTCTTATCTCACCGCTAGCCCACAGGCATGCCTTATAAAGGTAGTCTGGGGCAGGCAGAGAGGGAGAGAGCTTGGGGGGAGACTGCAGTAGCAGAGGGAAGATAGGAGGGGAATGTGAGAAGCCAGGTTCCAGACAGTGAAGCAAGGGAGAGGGGCTAGCAGGAGAGCCTGGTAGAGTTCTCAGGCACTCATGCATGGATAAGTATACACCTGATGCACAAATGTGCCTGTCCCCTGTCAGACCTGGGTCCAAATTACGATCATAAGGAGTCCCCACTCACTCTCTGATCTCCTCAGTGATGCACATGCTTGATTTCTTTATGACATCTATTGCAATGTTAACTATGTATATTTTATTTTATACATGTACCTGCATACATATTTAAATATATATAAATGTATATACACATATGCACACACATACAATAACTCACTAATACACTCACATACACTCATGGTAACTCACTAGTTCACTCACAAACATATTCACACTCACTCACACATTCACTAATAAACTCACGCATACTAATACAGTCACATACATTGACACACACTAAAACACTCACATACATTCACACACACTCACTCACACACATTAACTCACCAATATAATCGAAAACACATATATTTAGTCATTCGCACACTCACTAATATACTCACACACATTTACACACTCACTAATATACTCACACACATACACACTAACTCACTAATATATTCACACACTTTCACACACTCATTAAAATACTCACACACTTTCACACTAACTCACTAATACAGTCTCACAATTCACACTCACATACATATTAACAGACTCACAACTAACTTACTTGTACATTTACACTCACTATTACACTCATACACTAATACACTCATGCACTAATACACACTAGCACACTAATACACACACACACACTCACGAGAGACAGAGAGAGAGAGATAGAAGCTACTTAAGAGCACAGTTCCTATCTGCCTCTAAGTCTCAGCTCTGCCACTTTTCTGTGGAACCCCAGGAAGGGGATTTAACCTCCATCATCCAACGGTCCATGGAGATTTTCAGAGTATCCAATGAGAACTACACAGTGCAGGAGAGGTTTCATAAAAATTATTCATTTTCGTTTGATTCACATTGAGCAGGGTCAGAGTCCAAAATCGATAATCCAGAAAAATTACCTCCTCCTCCTCTTCCTCTTCCTCCTCCTCCTTCTCTTTATCCTCCTTCTCCCTCTCCTCCCCCTTCTCCTTACGGATGAGGTCTGCTCCAGCATCCCCTGGTTAATTACGCTCTACACTCAAGGATCCTAACAGAAAAATCCTAATATTGGCGATTTTGTGGGCTTTTTATCCACCCTAGCAGTTTCAATCCACTCCTAACTTCCCTTCCCCCCTCCTCCCATGCTGCCTGATGCTATGATGCCACAATCCAGTCTCTGTGACTTGGTGAAATGTTTCCATGGTGATGAGCAATGATGTCATAAAGGAGGGATTGTTGCAGGGTTGAATGAAATCTGGCACCAGATGGACCTGCCTCCTTACACAAGAGGAGAGGGAAATGATGCGTGTGGGTACCCCCAGAAAATGGGAAACCAAATCACTCAGTGGATGGCGAGGAAGGAAAGGCCCGGCCCTCTCCATTGGACACTGGCAGCCCAATTTGGAAAAGAACATATTTAATGGACCTCCCCAAGACAAAACTCACTTTTCATCCAAAGAATCAGAAGCAGAAAGCAAGGAGACCTAGCACGAAGAGACACCACCTTCTGCTCTAGAAAGACTCAAGATGCCAGTAGCTCCATCTACCAAAGTGTCAAGTAGCGAATAGTTACTGAATAAAAACAACCAGGGGTTCTTCCTGACCACAAGCAAAGACCTCCGTGTGTCTTGCTTAAACAACAATGAACAAACACGAGAACTTCGATGACTGTGCTTTGAGCATGCATGCAGTAGAGCAACAAAACCTACCAGGAAAACATCAACAACTGTCTCTGGCCCAAACTATCCAGAATGTGACTGACGTCAACTGATCCCAGAAGCTAAGCAGGGTTGGGCATACATGGAAGGAAGAGAATGCTTGTAAGTGAAGCCAGACACGTTACCTTGGTGAGATCAGGGCAAGGTAATCATTGTCTCTGACTGGATCTGTCTCTGCCCCCTGAGAGTTCAGCATAACTGAGTGGCGGCCATGCAGAGAGTACCAAGGAATGGGCCCTTTCCATAAAGGGTTTCACTTAACCTCACTGGAAGTTGCAGGAGCTGGAGCTGTAGACAGGGCCATGGTGACTTTTCCATGTACAAGCAGCTGGTTTTCCAGAAATTCCCCTCTTCCAGAAGGTTCCAGTCCACAGCAATTGCCAAGTCCACGTACGGTGAATGTATTCTTGTACAGCCTTCATCATTATTTATGAACTCACTTCATAGGGAAGTCATTTTCATCCAGGAAACCTGACATATTCTCTTCTGGGCCCACACATGCCGAGAGATGGGATAACTGCTCTCTTGTTATAGTAGAGAGCAGGAGGCAGTATTTTCAGATGTCAGTATAGTCTTAATCAAACCACTTAGCACATTTAAGAAAAGAGACAGAGGGCCAGAGGGCTACATTCCCAAGCCACACTACAACCCCTAAGAATATCACAATATCAGCCGCCATGTTGGCAGGAATGCGCCCTGCCAGTAGCTCACCTCCAAAGCTCCTTTGACATAACACTGAGGGACCCAGTGAACAGGGTGCTTCCATGATACTCCATCTCCACAACAGTGAGATCTCTGAGAACGAGCAACTGTGCACTGGTCCTTTCATAAGCACATGCCCCTAGCAAAACACACAGGCCAAGGTGCAAGCAAAGCCCCTACGCCAAGAGCCCCGAGTTCAGCAAATCATCTCTGCCAACTTCAAGTATTTGAAAACAAAGCCAGTTATGTATTCATGTGTACAAATGTGTGTGTGAGCCAGCTTCCAGTATCATGCCTCACGAAGAGTCTAGCTTTTTGAGACAGGGAGTCACATCAGAATTGGAGGCTTACTGATTAGGGCTGGCTGGCCAGGAAGCCCCAAAGATGCTCCTGTCTCTGCTTCCCCAGAGCTTTGATTACAAGCATGTGCCACCAGGCCTGGCTTCATCCATCAGTGCTAGGGATCGAACTCAGGTCGTCTGGATTACACATCACAGTACAGACTAAGCCATTTCCCACCCTCAAAGAAAGATAAATTGTTTTAAGTAATTTTGAGTGAACTGAGTGACCAAGGAAATAGACAAGGATGCTACCCTGGGCCCCGAAAGATGCAATTTACCGGACTGAGACCACAGGGCATTGCCGATTGGGTCTCATCTGCAGAGATATGGAGAGGCTCCAGCTTGGTCTGGAGTCAAATTTCCCGAAGGGGCCAGCGGTATTTCCCTCCCTTAAACAGGAGTGCTCTGTGCTTCAGGAAGCATCTCCCTCTCACAGGACTGTGCTGCCCTGCTGGGCTGACGCTGCCTCTTTCAGTCTCACCTTAAAATCCCCCACAGGTTGACCGTTCACAGTACAATCCAGGCTGGGTTCTGGTAGAAGGGTAAGTGGACTCACTGCCTGGCTAAGCTGCAGTAGCGAATGGCCTGTCACTCAACGCCACTCTGCCATTTTTCTCCACACACCCCTGAGCCCACCCTTAACCCTGAACCTAAAAAGGTCTTTTCAAGCCTTAAGTCAGGAAAACTCAATGTACTGTTTTGCAAATGTATCTCTGAGTACCAGCAAACTCCACCGCTCTCCTTGTCTGTGTCAAATGGCTGACATAAAAATTGTGCACGGACACACAGGAAGCACATTCGCATTGGCCTAGGGAAGGCGAGAAGGTTGAGGCATGGCAGGTATGCTCTTCATTACTGAACATCAGAAAAATACAAAAGGAGAAACCTGGGGTGGCCAGAGTAAAGGGAAAAGCTACTGCCTCACTGAGCGGTGGCACGCGGGGGCTGAAAGTCTATCCTGGTTGCTCGGCAACCAAGAGAAAGCATTTCAGAGAGCAAGGGGCTAATTGGACAAATGAATTAATTAGACACTTCCGGAGTCAATGTAAATGACAACAGGCTTGGGTGGTCACTGTTCTTGCTAGACATTTCTATGCTTCCCCATCCCTACCTGACCATTGGTCTGGCAAATACAAGGGTAGAGAGGAGAGCCATGAAGGGATGTGTCAGGAGATATTGGAGGGTCCCGCGATGGGTAGACCTGGAGACATTGAACTTAGTAACCTTTGAGTTCTCTTTCGGCTCTTGATATTTGATCAGTTTTTGCACTGCAGGATAGGGAGGGCGAGAAAGGAGTAAAGCCCCATCCCAGTCCTCCGAAGGTGACTTAATAACCAGCCACCCCACTGTCCTACGGGGGTTTCCCTTCGCTGTATTTAAAGCCAGCTGCTTCCCCTGGACGCAGAAAGACTGGGGGAGCTGTTAGGGAGTCTGTGTGGGAAATGAGATGTTTTCTTGGCGGCCGCTTTTCCCCCTTGCTCTGCTCTGCTCCCACACCCACCACCCCCGTTGGCTTCTCTTAATTACAGCAGACCCCCACTGCTTCCTCTAATGATGGAGAGGACCTCTACTGTGCAGGAGAGGGAGTAGGCAAGAGACAGTGCTGGTGGAAACAGATTAGGCAGAGGGATTAGGCATGGTGGCCAGGGGTCTCCAGAACCAGGAGAGAGGCAATGTGGGATTCTGCTTCTGGTAGCAATTTCTGCTGCTTCCCCCATGAGAAGAGATGCACCTCTCTAAGCCTCTGTTTTCCATCCTGCAAAGCAGGGAAGACTCGGTGCCGATGACTGAGACTGATCAATGTTACTGCTATTTAATTACATCTCTCCCTATTCAACATGGCTAAAGTCTGTCTATGCTTACAAACACTAAGAGCAAATATGTCTTTAGACCATGCCTCTGTGACCCTGACTCCACCCTCATTTCTATCTCTTCTGGTTCCCGCCAACACACACACACACACAGACACAGACACAGACACACACACACACACACACACACACGCACACACACACTGATCACCTCATCCCCAGCCCCTCTTCATCTTGCTACTCACCTAGAAACACCCATATCTAAGTAGTTTAAGAGAACAGGAACACAAGTGAGCCCACTGGGGAAAGAGGAGAAACTGAAGTGGGCTGTGTACCTAGCATCCAGGAGAATTCAGATCAGGTGAATCTGCATGAGACATGTGGTCTCCAGCCACACTCTTGTGCTTGTGTGGTGCTGGGCCTGGTTACTGAAACCACCAGGCCTTGTGTGCTTCTCTTTACCACAAGTCTCACCTCACAAGAAACTTCATGAAGTCTCTCTGAGGACTGAGTCAGATGCTAGATGCTAAAGAAGGTTATGCTCTGTGTCAGGCGCACACTCAGGGCTCAGTGAGTGCTATCCAGTAATGCTATTAAATCAGAACACACTAGAATGAAACAGCTGATTTCCTCACCTCCAGCCTCTTGGCCTCTCCCAACCCCCACTCCAAGCCTTGACTTCTATATGATTAATGTAGGAGACTCAACAGCCTTACATCCTAAAAGGTTTTGTTTTGGGGGAGGTTGTTTGTTTGTTTTTGTGTTGTTGTTGTTTTGCCTTGTTTTGTCTCTGACCTGGAGCTAAACACAGCATGAACTCCACAGTCTCTTTTCCTCACGGGTTTCTTCATCCAGAAAGTAGGAAAAGTGACTGAGTCAGGAAAACAAGACACAAGGCAAAGTCCCAAGATCAGCTTGTTGAGGACTTACAGTAACTACGGATTCCTGGCTCCAAGGACTTTGCTTGTGGCCCTACTGTTGGTTAGATTTCAAGTTCCCAGAAAACCAACAGCAAAGTAGAATTGTACTTTGTCGACTCCTAACAAAGTGTGGAAACCAAGTTAAGTATCAGCTTATAATATTTTAGAAACCATTCCCGGTAGACTCTGTAGTGACCTCAGGGGCTCATATATTGGAATGCTTAGACACCATGAAGTGGAACTGTTTGAGAAAGATTAGAAGGATTGGGAGGTGTGGCCTTGTTGGAGTGGGTGTGGTCTTGTTGAAGGAAGTATGTCACTGGGGGGTTGGCTTTGAGGTTTCAAAAGCTCACTCCAGGCTCAGTCCTTTACTCTCTGTCTCGACCTACAGATCAAGACATGAAGCTCTCAGATACTGCCCTATTGCCTGTATGCCTCCTGCCATGATGCTAATGGATGAACCCTCTAAAACTATGAGCTAGCCAGTAAGCAGCATCCCTCCATGGCCTCTCCATCAGCTCCTGAATCCAGGTTCCCACTCTGCTTGAGTTCCTGTGCTGTCTACCTTCAATGATGGACTATGATGTGCAAGTGTAGGCCAAATAAACCCTTTCCTCCCCAAATTGTTTTTGGTCATGGTGTTTCAGCAGACCAATAAGAACCCTAACTAGGACAAGCTGCATGGTCAAAGTACAACTGCCTAGCCAATTGTCATGTCCTTTGATGGCAATGAGAACAAGTCTGAGAAACACTCACTCAGTGGTCAAACACCTGTGTCTTAAGATCAGCACTCTATAAACTTCCTCTATATGTCAACCTCATGATCCTCTTCTGGGAACGAAGGAGGAAAGAGTGGCTAGCAAAGGGGTGGTAAAAGCAGGCCACAGGGCAGAGCATCTCATGCTTGCTCAGAGAGTGAGAAGAGAACTCAGCTGCCTTAAGAGAGACGGAATGGTAGGAGTCATCTCCTAGGTGTTTAAGAGTTATGATTGCATGAAGGAGTCAGACTTGGTAGTGATGGTGGCTCCAGAACTACGTATGTGTCATTAATGCTACTGAATTATACTCTTAAAATGGTTCAGATGGCAACTGCATACTAGGCATTTTTAAGACATGGAAATAAAGAAAATCTATGTGGAGGGAAAGGACAAAGCAATGATCTTCCTGCATCCCCTTTTACCAAATCCAAGAAAATCCTGTTAGAAGCATCTGACCAACAGAGATTGGAGTCAGCCCTAGGAGAGAGCCCTTTGCCCGTCAAAGCTCAGATAGGAACAAGCTAAGAAATAGATATCTCTGACCAATGGTGCCAGTCGATCTCTACCTGACAGAGAGAAAAATAGGCAAACAACACAGGTACGAATGTTATATGTCCTAATCTCTAAAACACCTTTCAGAACAGTCCCAGTGTGTGCATAAGACCTTCGTTAACCACTAGACAACCTAACTTAAAATACAAACGCTTCTGAAAAGCTATTGAAGAAATAAGAATGGAGATCTAAGATTCCATAGGATGCTCCCTGGGATAGTTAGGATGGAAGAAGCTGTCCAGCAGATGCACGGTGCTGGGGGGAGGGGAGCGGTGGCTGAACACAGCTCTTGCTTTCCTTGTTTTGCTTCAGGCAAATGGTTGGTACAGAGCCTCATGCTGAGGAGTAACCCAGGCTCTGAGGCATTTCAGATCTTCTCTGCAGTCCCATCCCTCCCTAAATGCTAGCCCATGGTGGCCCTGATCTTCTGGCTGTAAATGCATAGGAAGCAGTGTTCTTATCAGCTCACAGACAGTTGGGACAGACTATAAAAAGCAAGAAGATAAAGTTTCAGCTAAAATCTGAAAACAGGATAACAAGCAATCTGTCTTAGCAATGTCAGGACAGGCGTGTCGCTGTGTATATGAGCATCATCTGCCCCAGTTTCGAGTCACCTGCTGTCCTTTGAAGATGTGCTCTCCCATCCTCCTGCCATCTACATCCCCTTTGAAGGAACATTTAAAGGGACTGGATAATTCTCTGTGTTTTCATCAGTATCTGTTAATTTGTCTCTTTAATGATAGCCATTCTATGCAGGGTGTGATTTTGAACATAGACTCATATACTCCTTGACCATTTCTCTGTCTTTTCTTTTTAAAAATTGTATAAAATATTTGGTGTGTGCAAGTTATATGTACTTGTAAGTATGAACTTGTGCACATGTGCATGTACCTATGGAGGCCAGAGAAGGACATCAGGGGTCATGGTCAATCACTCTCTACCTTTATTTTATGAGATGAGCTTTCTCTGTGAACCTGAAGCTCTGCTGGATGGACAGAGAGCTTCAAGAATCCACCTCCTCTACCTCCCCACTACCCATCACTAGGGTTACAGCTCCATGCTGCTGGACCTGGCTTTTTCACATGCTGCTGAGAATCAGAACTTAGGTCCCAAAGCTTGTGAGGCCACCACTAGATGCCCCAGGGGAAGCATCTCTCCAGACTCCTTGTATGTCTTCATTTGGAGAACACATTCCGATCATTCTCCCATTTTCAATGGGCAGTTCTGTGGTTTAATCATTGAATTGTTTCTTGCACACATGAGTATGGATATCTGACTTGTTCTCACTTTTAGCTGCTATGAAAATGAGTATCAGGGCTCTTCTAAAACTAATAGAACTAAGCATGATCTAGTACACCTGCTACTGGGCACTTATCTATCCAAAGGAAATAAAAGTAGCATACCAAAGATATACCTACATTCTCATATTTACTATAGCACTATCCATAAAAGTTAAGGTAAGGAATCAACTACTGTGTCCAACAGCAGATGAGTGGAAAAAGAAAATATGGTATATACAATGGAATATGGCTTAGCCATTAAAATGGACCTGCAGCGACATGGAAGGAGCTGGAGGACATTATCTCAAATGAAATAAGCACACAAAACTGTGCCACATGTCCTCCTTCCTACATGGAAGCTAAAAATGTTGAATTCCTAGAGAAAAATAATGGCATCTAGTACAGACCCTGGGAAAATAAAGGCGGGCAGAAATGCAAAGGTTGAATAACAGCTGAAAATACAGTTAAATAGAAGGGGTAAGTACCAGGATTCTACATCACATGGGGGTGACTTGAGGTTACATAATTTATTAGATCTCTCAAACCAACTAGAAAAGAGACATTTGGGCTGGAGGGATGGCTCAGTGGTTAAGAGCACTGACTGTTCTTCCAAAGGTTCTGAGTTCAATTCCCAGCAACCACATGGTGGCTTACAACTATCTGTAATGAGATCTGATGCCTTCTTCTCGTGTACCTGAAGACAGCTACAGTGTACTCACATACAAAAAATAAATAAATAAATAATTCTTTTTTAAAAAAAAAGGAAAGGTAGAAAGAAAAGAGATGTTCAAGGTTTTCCCACACAAATAAATGATATACACATGAGGAGACAGAAATGATCATCATCCTGAACTGACTGCCACAAGTCACACTAAGGTACACTAGAATTACTGTACTGCTCTCCGTAAGTGAAAACAATTGTTGTCAACTGGGAAGTATTTCTGAAATGGAGTTAAGAACAGCCAGTATCTGAGATTAGAGACAAAGGGAAGGTTGTGGATAAATCATGGCTGGTTCCTCTGACAAGTGCTGGACCCTCCCTAATGTATGAATTTCTCTGCAGGGCTCTCTCCTCTTCCAACACCAGAGAACTCTAAGACAGCAAGCAGGATAGCTTTCATCTACATTAAACACAGAGCTTCTAAAAGACTGTAGAAAATGCCTCATCGGGAGCACACCCACCGGCAGGGGGGCCAGGCTAAGCTTCGGGACCACGTGTACCTATTTTGGAATATCTCCTACCACTGGGGTAGGCACCTTGCCAAGCGCTGTAAGCTTACCGTTTAGAAAGTCAAAGTAGTCATCAAAATAGAGATTATTATCCTAAGGTTGTAAGGGAGATAACGGAGTCTCCTAATAGTACCTTTTCAGAAAGCACATATGTGGCTGCCTGGCCATGGATAGATCTAAGGCTCAAAGCAAGGCCCCTCTGGTCCAAGTGCTCCCAGCTAAGAAAGCCTACCTGCATCACCACATGTACCATGTGTTCACAAAGCACTGGGCTGGGAAGAAGTGCTCTGCACACTGATGTCTATGCTTCCACTGCCGGGATGATGTGGGAATTCCACAACTCCTCATCAGAAAAGAACGTCATTCTGTATTCTTTCTAGTTCTGAAACATTGTCGGCAAATAATTTATACTTTAAAGGGACCTCCGAGAAGACAATTCCTTGTCCAAAGTAATTAATTATGTGTTTCTCCCTTAAAAAATAAAAAGCCCAAAGTCCTTCCTATTCTCCCTCAAAATCCCATCACAAAGATTAGCAACTCTATAATTTAATGACAGTAGCTTTCCTTTTCCCTAAATATGCCTGTTCACTTGTAGTTGTAATGTCCTCTCCAATGAATGACTTCATGCTGATCATTGCCATAACACAAACAGGAAAGCCTGCATCTCAAACGCCAGCTAATTTATACCAGCATTAGGTCTCTAGCTGTGGGTGGTAAGAGGGCTGACCTTCGATTTCAGTTTAGCTACCACAAAAAAGATTGCCCTTCAGTGTCCCTTTGAACACAGATCCAGGCAGAGCTCAGCTCATTTAGGTAACAATTATAAGCTCTCAGCGTGTTACCTCGGTCATTCACAATGGTATCACTTGAACATATATCAGATTCTATGCAACAATTATCTGACTCAAGTCACAAAAGACACTAAGGTTGTTTCAACATGGACAGAAACCAACTGCATCTACAGAAGACCAACTATGCCTAGAGCTATACACCACACAAACTACACACACACACACATATACACACACACATACACACACACACTCCTATGCACACACAGACTTCCCACTATTCCTTGTCCTCAGTTCCTGGAAAAAAAAAAGTCACACAGAGGAGTCCTTCCTTGCCAGGTAAACTTTCTAAGCATCCCTCAATCCACTGCGGCACTCAGGCTTCTTGGCTGAGAGGAATCGACTGGAGAGCAGATCTTTCCTCTCCTGCCTATCAACGTTTATGTTGGAACAATGGCATTTCATACAATATAATCAACTCTGCCCCAAATTCCATTTTCTAAAAAATTTATAAGTGTACAAGAAAAGAAAGGAAACACCAAACAAAACCAGAAGAGGAAAAGGCACCCTTGAAATGAATTCAGCTGCAGAAGCTCATGTTCCTGCAGGCACAGTAGATATTAATAATTCAACAAAATATTACAGTAATTACTATACTCTGTAAAATCACAACAGTGCACTTTAGCACAACTCCTACCAATCTTCCTGAAACTGCCATTAATAAATAAAACACAAGTCCCCATATTAAATTTGTTGTTTAAAAGCTAAATATTTTATCAGAACTAATATGTTTTAAATACAGTCTAAACCAAGGAAATCCCCTGACCCTATATTTCTCCTCACATTAAAGTGAAACTCCATCTACCCAGTTAGGGCAAAAATTAACTTGAACTCTTCAAGAAAACACAGCGTGCTGGGCCTTGAAGGCTCCTGTTGAGAGGCCTGGGCACCAATCAGCTGGCGTGCACTGCGGGAATCCGATTAGTTTGGTGGGGGAAGAACTGAGAAGGGAAAGAGATCAAAATTAATTCTTTTAGACCGTGGATCTGAACTTCCTCATTTAGCTTCAGAAAGAGAAGTCATGAATCATATTTTTAAAACAAAACAAAACAAAAAAAGGCGAGGCATAAGCAACAATCAAGCCATGCCTCACACTGGAGTTTAGCCTTCCAATCATGGGCTGCTTCCTATTATGAAAGTTCTGGCCATTTTCCTGCACATATCGTTAGTTTTTTCCTGAAAAAAGAGAGAGAGAGAGAGAGAGAGAGAGAGAGAGAGAGAGAGAGAGAGAGAGAGAGAGAGAGAGAGAGAGAGAAGGAAAACCACAAATAAACTACCAGGACTCAACCATGTTTCTTCACATAGATGGATGCAAGGCACATGGCCACGACCTGCCTGCAGCAGGGATCAACTCAGGCAGGGCTTGTACAAAGCCAGGCTGAGCTCAGCTGAGCTGGGGAGGGCTGGCAGTGTCCATGCTCTGCTTGTCTCTCATCTTCCTTGAGGCTGGGATAGTCCCAGCATGTTTTTCTCACGCCGCTGCAGAGATACGTGATAGATGATACAAATGCATTTGCCTCTTGGCAATGACACTTTGGATAGATGTGATGACCATGTCACAACTCCACCTCTTCTTGTGGCTACCCACGTCTCAGGGCCAGGAGGACTGGGAAGAGAGAATGCACTGGGATGTGGAAGAGCGTATATACTCAAAGTATATTATAGTCTTATATGAAAATATTCTTATGAACCCCAGTCCTGTATAAAACAGATATACACTAACAACTTTTGAATAATAATTACTAAGTTAGTTAGAGAAGAAACCCCTACCTGCAGAAATGCAGTACTGCAAATGCCCAGGATAAAGAGAGCTACAGAAAGGGGTAAAGAATTGCAATCACATGATCAACTACATATACAATCTATTCCTTAAGTAGGCTTCTTCCGGCCTACCCTACTACCATCCCTACAGTGTGTTTTCCCAACATCCATCCTTTGGTTCCTCTAGCTCAGAGGGCATCCAGGATGATTCTTTTAAGGTAAATTAAATATGCCATCTGTCTTAGTTAGGATTTCTATTGCTATGAACAGACACCATGACCACAGCAACTCTTATAAAGGAAAACATTGAACTAGGGCTGACTTACAGTTTCAGAAATTTAGTCTGGCAGGAAACATGGCAGAGTGCAATCAGACTGAGAGATGGAGAAGCAGCTGAGAGTTCTACATCCAGATTAACCGACAGCAGGAGGGGAACTGATACCTGAAAGCCCACCTCCAGAGACACACCCCCTCTATTCCCCCATCAAAGCGACAGCACTCCAACAAGGCCACACCTCCTAATAGTGTCACTCCCTGGTGACCAAGCACTCAAGCACATGAGTCTATTGGGGGCCATTCCCATTCAAACCACCACGCCATCCTCCCAAACATTCTTCAGTGAGGACAAACCTGACCTTTCTAACCCCTTCAGGCACCGTGCTCCCTGCTACAGAGTCCATGTGATCAGAACATTCCACTCTGTCCTTCAACTCACTGCCGCTGTGCCTTTGATTTCTCAGCTCATCCTCTGCTTCACTTCAGTGCTCCCTAACTTCAATGTCCCCCATGGAGTCTTCGGCATGCCACATACCTCCCCATCAAAGCACCAAGAGCCCAGCAATGCCAGCTCCAATACCACACAAATATGTGCTGAACAATGAGCAATACTGTAGTTTTAGATGTATAAAGTAAGACCCACGCCTACTTTTCTGGGTGTGTCTTTTTATCTACTGTATTTGGAGAGTGAGAGTCAACGGTGTTCTGTGTGATGTCCTTCCACAGCACAGGGCAGACTTTGTCTGAATCAATTGTCAAGGCGCCAGGTTTTGTCAAAGAAGTGCATACCATTCATTGGAACAACATCACAGGATTTCCAGGCCAGGTGCCTCTTTTTTCTCATCCTTCTTGGTCCCTGGGTGGAAAGGGGGACACATAAATACAAAACTAATAGTTCACACACACACACACACACACACACACACACACACACCACACACACACACAAAACCAAGCAACCAAAGTTCTTCACAGATACAGGGTATATTGTTTCTCTACCCTACAGTTTTATGTTCAGATGAACCATCAAGCCAAGGTAAGAGAAAATAAAATTTCAGACTATCTAAATGGTTTACATGCATCTCCTGATACTGAGTGACCATATGATTTATCGTCCAAGCCAAGATCTTCTAAGAGCTAAAAGGAAACGATTAATATGATGTCAGTACAAATATGAACAAGGGCATCCCGACACACAACGAAGAATGAAATCTCAGAAGCAGAGCACAGATCCAAGAGTAAAACAAATAGAAGAAAATGGGCCCAGAGAGAAAGGAGCCAGTACAATTAGAACAACCAGCTAACATGTGTTAATGCAAAAGTGGAAGTTTCTTCTGTCTCTATGGAAAGGAAAACAAATAGAAACATGAGATAGAACAAAACGCCTTGCAAGAAAGGTAGAGCAATGCTGCCTGGAGCTACAAACCTACAATCCCAGCTACTCAAGACACAGACAAGAGGATCTCAAATAAGGTCAGAACGTGTCCTGTCCAATGTCACTGGCTTACTAATAAAGGATGGCACTGTTTTAATCATGTGACTAGATCTTGCTGAAATAATAAAGTCGCTATTTTTAATATTTCATTTGACTTTTAATTCACTATAGTCTTGCTTAGAACACTGTGTTTCCTCAGTACCTATCAAACTAATCCATGCACTGCCTCACACGGTTCCATGTAACATGTGTCTCATGTTCTCCCCACATGAAACCATAGGTTTGGGGTTGTCAAGATCTACCATGTGGGGGTTCTGCCTGTGCTGTGTTACTAGGCACAGACTAAACGCTCCCCAAATAATCCTTTAACTGAACAGAAACAGTCAGAGCAATCAATACAGGTCAAGTTGTGGAACAAACGGTTTTTTTACAAACATCAAATTATCGCCCATCTGGAAATTTTATTTTATCAGACGTAACTAGAAATAAAGCGCGCATCATGTTTGGAATGTGGATCTCTAGGTCTTTATACCAGAGTGTGTGAATTAAGTGTTTCACTTGCACTGAAGAAAGTAGAAGAGAGGGGCTGTCAGTTAGGGACTTCCAGCCCCCTGAGGAATGAACAAGAGTACAGTAAACCAGTCCCCTGTGTTCATATCACTCAAATTCCATTCAAAACGTACAGCATGTCCTGATTTAACTGAGTCATAAAGGGGGCCCACAGGATTGCCGCTCTTTCACAAATACATAAATGATTGACATTTACGTTATCCTGGCATGGGACCGCCCTTGTTTGTACAACATTTTTTTCATTTTACAGATTGGAGGCAGGATTCAAAACAAGTCAAATATCTTGGTTAGCATTGCACCAAAGTAAACAAATTATTGGATAAATTAGTAAAAGAATAAATAGAAATACAACGGCTTTGGTAAGACCAATCTTCTCATGCTTGAAAGAAGAATTTTCTAATTTGAAAGTCACAGTTTCTTCTCCTTGATGATAATGTAGCTAATTTTAAAGAGGAATACTCACAACTCAGTTTATAAACTAAGCTCCTGCATCCAAATGAGGCCCAAGTCCCATGGGCCTGAAAAGCAGGTGACTTATAACAAAAGTTCATGTGGATAAAGAGCTCAAGCCAGAAAGTCCCAATCCCAAAGCAATAGCCTCACCAACATACCATAAAGTCCTTCCGTGATGTGCTCTTAGGCAGAAAACCCTAACTCTGAGCCCAAGCACGGCTCCTAAGTATCACGAGGCCTAAGAAGAGAGGAATCTTATTCTAGGTAGACCATCACCTACTAGCAGTTAAATGTCCAGATACCAGGAGGGTTAGGCATTGTGAAGACCAAGTACATGCCCTGAGTAGGAGCAATTCCTCACCTCCAGGAAATAGAACTAAGAGATAATTTGGATGCCAGGGTCCCCTCATTCTGGCAGGTGCCAAACAAAAGAATTCTGGGGACTCTTTAGAGGGTATAAATGCTAGAGCCGCAGAGGGCCCGTGGTAGCTGCTACTCTCCCTGCTGGTGCTCCTGCTGGTGCTGCTGCTGTTACTGTTGTTGTTGGTGTTGGTGGTGGTGGTGCTGCTGCTGCTGGGGGGGTGGGGTTATTCCTGCTGCTGCTGCTGCTGATGATGATGATGATGATGATGATCCCTGATGATGATGACTGCCACCGCTGCTGCTGCTGCTGCAAATCCTTCCTGCTGCCTCTGCTGCTGCTGCTATTGCTGCTGCCGCTGCTGCTGCTGCTGCTGCTGCTGCTGATGATGATGATGATGATGATCCCTGCTGATGATGACTGCCACTGCTGCTGCTGCTGCTGCTGCTGATGATGATGATGATGATCCCTGCTGATGATTGCTGCTGCTGCTACTGCTGCTGCTGCTGATGATGATGATGATGATGATCCCTGCTGATGATGACTGC
>NW_022196904.1:179461986-179462574 GCF_008632895.1 Mastomys coucha | reverse complement strand
GCTGCTGCTGCTGCTGCTGCTGCTGCTGCTGATGATGATGATGATGATGATGATGATGATAATGATGACTGCCGCTGCTGCTGCTGCTGCTGCTGCTAGTGGTGGTCATCCCTGCTGCTGTCGATCCCAGCTGTTGCTTCTGCTATTGCTGGATTGCTGTTTTACTGTTTTGCTGGATTGCTGATTGGAAATAGCCTGCCGATAGAGATTGGACTTGCCCCAAGGAACCTGACACCCCAAATCAGCAGGAAGTATTCTAAAGGGGTCTACACTTCCTTTCTCCTCTAACCTTCTTTCTCTTCTACCTAGTGTTGGTGCGGTTGTGAGAGATTGGGGTAGAATAAGATTTGGAAGGATGGAAGATATCAGAACCCAATAAAGTAGCTCAAAAAAGTCCACCAGCAGTTGATAGCTCCTCAATTTTTGGCATGATTGCATACTACCTTCTTGCCCGATATGCTGGAATTTTATCTTGCTGGAGTTTGTGAATGTTTGTACAGGCTGTATCTTTTTGTCTAAAAAAACAGTTCCTTCTTACAGTCTTTCTATCACCACCTCCACCACCACCACCTCCACCATCTCCACCAC
>NW_022196904.1:179449477-179461501 GCF_008632895.1 Mastomys coucha | reverse complement strand
CACCACCACCACTACCACCCCCACCACCTCTACCACCTCCACCACCACCACCTCCACCACCACCACTACCACCACCTCCACCACCTCCACCACCTCCCTTCCACAAAGATCTTTGGGCCGTGGAGTGAGATACAAAGTCCAATTTGGGGCTGAGTAGTCAGCCTATAGTCTTCTGTTCTCTGCATGGTGACAGCTCTCAGACTCGCTGATAACTGTCTTCTACTTCAAAAAAAGTTCCTCTGATGAAGGTTGAGAAATGCTCTTATCTATGTGAATATCAATAAAAATCATTGGAAGACGTTTTGATCCAATTTAGCTGAATAATTGTTTTGGATTTTCCTCTAGGCCTAGGATCTAGCTAGCCACAGGCCCATCTAATAGTGCCAGGTATAGGACTGGTGTGATGGCTCAGTGGTTAAGAGCACTGACTGCCCTTCCAGAGGTCATGAGTTCAAATCCCAGTAACCATATGGTGGCTCACAATCATCCGTAATGAGATCTGACACCCTCTAGTAGATCTGAAGAGAGCAACAGGTATATGGTTTCATCTTATTGAGGTTGGTTACTCACATAGCTTTTGTGCCACTATGGTACCTAGATTTTCAGGCCAGTGATTGCTGTAGCTTACAATGTTCATAGCTGGGTAAGACTAAGGCCTTCTGTTCTCCTCCAGTAGCATGCTTAGCACCTGCTAGTATCATGAACACTCACCATAGGAACAAAGTTTGCAGTTGAATACCAACTTGATGTCTCTGTGTTCTATGATTTAAGTATATAGTGCCTTCAGCAACAGGGTCAGAATGTCAGATTTTAGAGCAATACTGGAAATATTCTGTAACTCTTGAGATCTATGTGACCCCATTGGTAAACAATACAAAAAATAACCCATTCCTGGTTCTGTGCTTTATATTTGCTAGCATGGGAGGTCTAAACACCCCAAAACAAGATTCTTTAAGGCGAGAAAAGTTCCTGACTTGATATGGCAGATAACTTTATGTACTAAACTTTATGTGGGCCACGGGGCACTCAAATATTTGGTTGATCATTATTCTGTCAGTGTCTTTGAGGATGTTCCTGGGTAGTGTTAGCATTTTAATCAATCAATAATCTGAATAATGCAGATGGTCTTTCCTCACCAGACAAATCTTATCAAATCCACTGAAGGCCCAAATATAATACAAGGCTGAGGAATAAGGGTTTTTTGATTCTCTCTGCCTCACTCGTGATCCAGGGCATCAGTCTTCTCCTGCCTCCATGCTTGGTCCTGGTCAAGAATTTACACCATTGTCTAGTCTGCTACTTAGTATCTGGACTCAGGGGATCTGTTGTCCTGGGCCTTCAGATTCGCAACTACACAGCTTCTCAACCACCAAAGTGGTTGAAACCAAACCCCAGAGTGAGGATACCATTAGTTCTGAGTTAGTAGAAGAGCCACATTAATGACTTGAAAGGAACTTAAGATTTCTCCAGAAATACGGGTTTTAATTTAAGTAGTTCATTTGGGAGACAGTCTCTGGGAAGTCTGATAGGGAAGTCGGTGAGTAAAATAGGTATGGAGGGTAGACAAAAAGCAAGCAAGTTGTCAGGGGAAACAACCAGGGCTTATTATACTGGGGATTCTGGAAGACTGTTTAAAAAAAAAAAACCAGCCTCAGAGTAGTCCTGTTCCTGCTTATGTCTGCCAGTGACTGAGGGATGGCTTTGACAATGCCCAACTTGACAAAAGCAAAACTCCAGTGGCCACAGGAAGCTGGTGGGCCCTAATAGCCCCTGTTGGGGTACTCATATTTGAAAGTCAGGCTAGCTTGCTATTAAAATTTTTTTAAAAAAATGTTCAAAAATGGACAGGATACCAAGACATCTAACAACAAAAATGACAGAACTAACCCATCTCTCATCTTGGTGGCTGTAGACTAACATTCTTGACTTAAGACGTAGCCTTCTGTGCTAGATACTATAAGCATCATTTCTAAGACCCCCAACAACCTGCCAAGTGAAGTATGCTCCTAATTTTGGAGCCAGTGAAATTAAGGCAAAGAGACTTAGTCAAGGCCACTGTCTCATAGAGTCTTAGTTCACCCTCTTACAATGGCTCTCACTTCCTTATACCTCCACCCTTTAATACAGTTCCTAATGTTGAGGTGACCCACCCAACCATGAAATTATTTCATTGCTACTTCACAACTGTCATTTAGCTATAGTTATAAATTGTAAATAACTGATATTCAAGCCCCAAGTGGGTTGAGACCCCCTAGTTAAGTACCATTTGAAACAGTTTAACCATCAGACTTCAACTTCCCTGCAGGAAGAGGTAAGACAGTCAACCCTCAGGATTAACCTATCATTAAAAAGTTATGTATCGACTAAACTTGGCCATAAGGTGTCCACACATTTGACTGAACAGTATGTGGGTTAATATTTGATGAATTCTGAGAAGCAAAAGCTCACCTGTAAGCATGAATAGCACGGACAACGCAGCACATGAAATGAGGAAGACCTCTGCTGTGGAACATCTGTTCTTCCACTGTTGCCCTGAGAGCACTTCTCCCTATCTCTAGCTTCATTTCAACAGTCTAACAATAGGCAAGCCCCCTCCTCCCCACAGAATCACACCCTAACATGGTGGGTTTGAGCTTCTCTTCTAGTCCAATTCTGGGAGGAAAATAAAGAAGTTCCACTCAGTCATTGTTCTTCATTTCCCACTGAAGCGATGCCTTAAAAAGAAAAGGCTCACAAGAACATAGCCCACAGAATCATCTAAGCAGGGCTCAGAGAGGTCCTCAGAGGCTGAAGCAACAATCGAGGAGCCTGTATGGATCTGGGCTAGATGCTCCACATATATCTGCTATGGTTGTGTGGCTGGTTATTCTTGTAGGAGTCCAAAGATTGGGAGCAGGGGCTGTCTCTGACTTACTTGCCTACTCTTGGGACCTGACTCGTTTGCCTGCCTTTCCTCCTACTGGATTGCCTTGTTTGGTCTTGATATGAGGGCATTTGCTTAGTTTTATTGTAACTTATTATGTTGTATTTGGTTGATGTCCCTGGAAGGTCTGAAGGGAAACAAAGGAAGAAAGGATCTAGGGGAGAGGGGAGTTGGAGAGAAGGAACTTGGAGGAGTGGAGGAAGCAGAGTGATCAGGATGAGAGAGATGATTGATAGATAGATAGATAGATAGATAGATAGATAGATAGATAGATAGACAGACAAACAGAAGACAGGAAGAAAGGAAAGAAAGAAGGAACAAAAGAAGAAAGAAAGAAAAAAAGAAAGAGAGAGAGGGAGGGAGGGAGGAAGGAAGGGAGGAAGGAAGGAAGGAAGGAAGAAAGAAAGAAAGAGAAAGAAAAGGCTTATTTCCTATGCATCTGTATATTTAACCTGTTTCTCACCATCTGGATGAGAATCTACCTACTTAGCCATAAAACCAAAATAAGGGCTCTCAGGAGGACCAATCAGGCAAATAGGTCCTTGAAGACCAAAACTAAATAGCTGAGCTATGTTCCAGGGATACACACTCAAGACCCAGAGGTAGCTAGAGCAGGCCGGGCCAAACCCTTCTGCATACCCAAGAAATCACTTTTTTCAGCTAGGCAGTATTAAGTATTTGTCCCTACTCCACTAGTTCAATAAGCTTCTAGTAACTGACCCCAAGACACAAGAGAATGGGAAGGCATTGATAAAGAACGTGCTGTGGAGATGGGAGACACAGCTGAGCACCATCTTTGAGTGAATCTACTTGTAGAGTCTTAGTTCATTGTCTCATGGTAGCTCTCACTTCCTTATACCATGACCCTTAAATACAGCTCCTAATGTTGAGGTGACTCACCCAACCATGAAATTATTTCATTGCTTCTTTATCGCTGTAATCTAACTAGTTATGAATGGTAAATAACTGATAGGCAAGCCCCGAGGGGGTCGTGACCCCCGGATTGAGAACCATTTGAAACAGTTTAACTATCTGACTTCAACTCTCCTGCAGGAAGAGGTAGGACAACCTATCCTGAGGATTAAACTGCCCTGTTGCCAGCTGACTATGCATTCTGGGTCTGCCAACAACCTCATGCAATGTGCTTATAGGCGACTTCTCCTTCTCTTTGGAACATCAACTCACAGTGCAACACTTTTTCATTATTTCATCCTCTTTATTTTCCTGTTGTTTCCAGGGCAACACTCCCTCTAGTGTTGCCTCTGTATAGGGCTCTCAGGTTCCATCCTTGGTGCCCTAGATGAAGATCAAACAAGGAATGCAAGCCAGTCACTGACTGGGTAAAGATCAGTTCAAAGTAATTAGTGCATTTTGCCAATGTGATCGTTGTGCTGGGGGAGGGGGGGAGGCTGGCTGCAGATATCTGTGGACATTGCATTTTCACATCATAGCAGCTAAGAGATAGAAAAAAAACGGAACATTGAGGTCTATCCCCAGACGGGAGGACAGTAGCACCTTCACATTGAGGCCTCTGCTTCCTAAGCAGCCCCAGTGCTCCACTGTTCTCTTACTTTCTCAAGGATACACACTTGACTGAATGTCTTCAAGAAGTGTCTTTCAATTCCTGTGAGGTGTAAACACCAATACCCAAGCCAGGAGAAGTTCCTCCCATTTCTCTGGATCCCTTAACCCTCCACACATAAAAAGCCCTGGGAAATTGTTCCACTTATTTCCATTATATTTACCATCAGGCTTATCGCTGATTCTAACGAAAATTCTAAGTTTCAAGGAGCTGGAGCCCTGTCAGCCACCCCACTGTAGGTCTCCTCTACTGTTCCTGTCAGCACTGCATACAAAGCAGACATCGTGGAGACTTGCATGAGAACAGAAAGTATAGGATGTGACAAATGAACATCCTACTGCTGATGCCTGTGTCTCGCAGAGGCTTTACCATCAGCTCCTTGGCAAACTGTCTCAACATTTCCATATGAAAATCAAGAGAAGAATTGCTTCCAGACACAAAAGCAGTACCTAGCCCAACTGGAAAATGTCTCAAGTGCTCAGTACATATGGGTCAGATACTTCTTTTAAGCACACTGCCATGTATAATCTCATTTAAAATCCTTTTAACTGACCAAGTGAAGGGTGCCCCTTTGTACAGGCAAAGAGAAGGTAACAACATTACAGTGCCGCATAGCTATTCAGAAAGAGAGAGAGGATTGAACCAAAGCAGCTGGCTCTCAAATCTACTTTTCACATTCTCTGTCTATCCATTCTCAATAAACCCTGAAGAGGTTTGCATTCAAGATTTAATCCCTCCACAAGTATTAGTTCACACATATGATAAACCATATGCCGTACGATTTACCCATGCAAAATAAGCCCACATTCTACATCATGTGGAATCCCTAATTATCCTGTATAGCTTCAACTCCAGCTTTCTCCCTTAAGCTAGATTTTCTTCAGCATTTGTAAAGACACAGATCCCTACTTAGAAATAGACAAGGTTTTATTGACCACTATCCCTGAAAGGCTGGCCTATCGGTACTGCGAATCCCTCTCTTCTCAGCCAAGGAGAAAGCATTTCCCCTACTTCGCAACATAGACCTAGTAATAAAAATCTACATGTGTTGCCCTCAAGTTCTGGGACTTTGTCTACATTTACTATGGCATGTTTATTAGTGTTCTGTAAAGAACAGCATTTCCATAAATAATTAAACTCAAACAATCACAACAAACAAGCAACTATATTTGATTGACTCACTAATTCAAATAGCCAGGTGATTTACCAAGGCTCCCATCAGCAATTGTTGATAAGCTCCAGCTCACTCAACATTAAGGAGCTCATTATTTATTGTTTCTAGCCACTGCAGCGGGTAGACAGAGTGACTGTGGAAATGTTACAGTGTGGATGTGAAATGTCTACCCAGACTGTGTGCTTAAACACTTGCTATACTTGCAATGATGCTTGCAAATGACAGACACTCTCGTGGGAAGACGTGGGACCTTGCGATGGGAAGATGGCTTTCAGAGGAGGTTCACTAGGGTTGGATCTTTGAGGGTTTTAATCTGCAGCAAGCTCTGTGCTTCCTTCCTTGACTCTGATGATGTGTCCAGCCACTTCATACTCCTGCTGATATGGACTTAGCTGCCCATGCCACCTTGCCTGACATAGTCACTCCTGCTACCATGCCTTCTCCAACATGATGAAATATATCCTCTGTACCTTGAAGCCAAATGAATTTTTCCTCCCTTGAATTGTTTCTGTGGGCTCTTGGTTACTGTGATGTGAAAAGCAATACAGGACTGAGGAATCTATCCCAATCTTGCATACAGGCATTCTAGGTCTCAGTGGACTCTACCTATTAAATGGGCAGTACTAACCTTACCCAAGTAAAAACACACAAACACTTCTGGAAGGAAAAATGCTTTGTTAACCTGAAGGAAGAAGGAGACTATATCAAGAAGGAATAGGAGAGTTTATTCTGAGAGAAAAGAACAGTTGGGGTCCAGCTGTAGGATATGATGTTGCTGTCTAAGCCTTGTGCTTCATCCCCTGTTGAGTAATTTGATGACGCCAGTTCCCACGAGCACCTCTAACACTGGCATTCTTTAAGTATAAGATTCCTATAGTACCTCCCTCGGCGCTGCTCTTTCCTAAAGCTCAGAGCCCCAAACCAATGCTTGACAATTAACCACACATCACACCCATAGCATCTGTCTTGTTGTCATGTGATATTTAACTTTACAGAAGAGCAGGCTCACATCCAAAGCATACAAAAGGGACCTTGAGGCAGAGGCTGTCGAGTCTTTGGTTTTTGCCTCTCCATCACATCCCTATCGAGCCCCAGTAGCCAGAACACCGGCACATGGACCTCAAATGCTCAGCGGATGGCTGAACAGCCTGTGCGTATAGATATCTCATCTCTGAAGCACATGAGAAGTCGGGACCACTGACTGCTTATTTCTATCCTCTGTCAAGTGGAATAAAGATCTCATTGAATCTTGTCCTAAAATGTAGACATAAGTGGCGAGGAATATGTCTTCATCAGTAAAATGTTTACCATACAGCACAACCTTGGAAGGTACGGGTCAACGATCTCTCTCCCCTAAACATTACAGGCTGTTGTCAATGCTGTCGACTCTCCTGCAGAACTTGATGGTAATTCCCTATTGCTGAAGACAAAATATGCTTACGAACATGGAGAAACTAAGCTGACACTGGCCTGGAAGCCTGATCCATGCTCACTAGCTTTCATGGTGCAGTGACACTGTTAGAAAAGAAAAGTAATCATCCATTTGACTCAGTTTCGAACTCTGAGAGCTGATACAAGGACCAAGCTGGCAAGACGTGCCCACTGGTACAGTAGTGGCACAAGTGTCACGGGGGTAACCAACCATTTTCTGATTGGATTTCAGCACCACTGCACAAGAGGGAACCCATTAATGAAACGGTTATCAGAGCCAAGAAGCTGTCACTAGATAGCTCATGGGTCCTACTACTATTCTGTTGAAATGACATTGCACAAAACCTGAGTTCAATACCTAGCATGCACATAAAAAAGCTAGGCCTGGTAGCACCTGCTTATAACCCCCAGCACTGGGGAGGCAGAGACAGAAAAATGACAGGAGGTAGCTGGCTAGACAGTTGAACTAATCAGTAAGCTTCTGAGGTCAGTAAAAGAGCATATCTAAAAACTAGGGTGGAGAGTGATTGAGGAAGGCCCTCAACATTGCCACCTGGCCTCCCTACATGTACACACATGTATAGGCACCTACATGTGTGTGCACACACAGAGAGAATCACATATGAACATGAGCACACATCTAAAGAAATCCCCATGTGAAATAACAAACGGAACACTTGCATTCAGTGTTATTAAGAGATGGCGTTAACCTATTTCTCATCTGAGGGTAAAAATGATTTCCCCTTTCTCCATAGTTTAGATACCATCTAGCTCCCCAGAGCAAAATACTACTGAGTCATGTGACAAACATAGGAACAGAACCCACAATTGGTATAGAGCATTTATTTAACTTAATATTTCATCCCTCAGCCTCCAAATATAGAAAAATGCAAGATTATACTAACAAATGATCAAACTGTGGTCTAGTGTAAATTCTGTAAGTCATTAGGAAAGGGAAGTAAATGCTTCCTGGGAAATTTGTATAGAGGCTTGTGTCTGTGTTTTGGACTGAGCCATGAATGGGTGAGCTGTAACAGGGGCCATGTCTCAGGTGGAAGAGGTCTTGGAGCAGAGCCAACCAGAAGCCGGGGACAGGGGACAATCTTTGCAGAGGAGTTGACAATGGGACAGTCAAGTCATGGGTTGCAGAAGTAGACCCAAGACACTCAAGACACACAAGTGAGAGGCCTTTAATGCCATGGCATAGGATCTTGGATGTGAATTCAAGAAGCCAGAGGTCCTCATGCCAGAATAGAGACATGCAAAGTGAAGCCATTCCTGCTTACAACGTCTGTCAAGTCATATCTGTAACAATGATTTCAAATTCATCTATAGATTATGCTCCATGAAAGTGGGAAATGCCATTCACTCACCCACTGAACCAACCATCACTAGGTACCTAAATGAAGCAGAATGCCCTTGCTGCAATGCCTACCAAGAATAGGAGGTTCTATCCAGCCCCCTCTACCAGCAACACACACATACACACACGCACATGCACACATAAGCACATACATACATGCAGGTGCACACACATGCACACAAGCACATGCATGCACACACGCATGTTAGCTAAACTCCCTTCATGCCTCAGAGCCAGCCCTCTTCTTCTAAAGGGTTTCTTGTCTCCAAAATCTGCTAATGAACTGTGCTTTGCATTTTCTCCCTGTAAGAAAATGTCTCTTGACATGCAAAAGGCCAAGGGAATGTAAAACGCTGGAAAGCTTCAGGTTGGTGGGTAGAAGCAAACCACTGGCCTCAGATGACTTGCCCATCTGCCCCTAGCCCTGAATGAACTGCCAGCCTCCAGGGATGGACCTCGTGTCTGTGTGTCTGGCTCTGTTGTACTTCTCTGTGGCCTGTCAGATGACTCTGGTCCATAGATCTCGGCTCCCAGATAAATAAAAGAAAAGTGCTTCCTGGGCTTTCTTACCACTGGATCCAACAACCCCTGACTCTTAACCCAACACAATTGGAAAAGGCACCACTCAACTTTAATTCCTTTGCCAATCAAAATGCAAGGTCCAAATACTGCATTTCAGCCACCATTAAATAGGGCCTCCCCCAATGAAGGCATTTGCTTCTCTGCTCACCTTGGAAACCACCACAGGATCTGAGAAGCAGATCAGAGCCAATAATCCAGCCATCAGAGGACTCTTGGAGCAGACAAACAGCCTTGGCATACCCCTCCTCCGATCCTCCCCACTCCTGGCGGACAGTGACCAGGAGCAATTAGTGCTGTTGTGTCCCAGTGTATTTCCTAGCCATGTCTCAACTGAGACGCCTTTCCTTGTAATATTAATTAAAAACAGATTTTTTGGCAAACCCCTGAAGAACGGTTTCTGCGGCAGGCTTCTTTATTAAACCTCAGAGAAGGCGAAATGCATTAAGATATTGTGACCCTGGGACAGTGAAGCCTAGGCAGTCTAGCCAAAAGCTGCTTGAAAAATCTGTCTGTAAGCCACAGTAAGATGCTCTAGTGAGTGAAATACAATGAATCTGATCAAATCTGTCACTATTTTTGCACATTAGGAGTAAACATTTTAGATAAAAGGTTAGCTGCACTACTTAAGGGTAGAAAATTCCCACCCCCACCGTATGTCTGCTGAGCAGTTCCAGGTCTGGCAGGGACCTGCAGTGACCCAGCATCTCCTCCTTGTTTCTCTTCTCGAAGGCTTCAGGTTGAGCACATTAATTGAAAACTACCTGCCAAGTCATCCCAAGCAGACTCACCACAGAGGCAGCAGGCTGCAGAGGCACTATGTGTGAGCTGCTAGGGAGAAATGGTGCCTGGCCTGAGGGAGGATACAGAATAGGGGTTAATCCAAGAGAGAAGAGGTAGGAGTGAGCTGGCTGTGCCTTCACAACTTCACATTCTGCAGGGCCATTTGCCAACTCACTGAGCAAGCAAGGCAGCCTCTCTCTCCATCTGAAGGAAACGGACAGGATAATGGGTTTTCCTGTTTCTCCATAAGCCCTGGGGACTGGGTTCCCCAGGGTGTTTGTGAAATACCCTCTAACTTGTTACTCAGCTGGAGACAAGCAACTAGCAAGAACAAGAGCAAATACCCTCCCGGGCAGAGGCCCTAAGGCCATGGCTCCCCACCTTAGCCTAGCTAAGTCAGTGTGATCAGAATCAGGCTCCACACCTTGATGCTCCTCTCCTCCTTTCTTCCTCGTCTGCCAGCACCTCATCCATCGCCCCCTGCCCAAGCAAAGCCACCCTAGTTATTATTACCAAAGCAAACCTTGTCCCAGCAATCAGAACAGGGCCACAGGTCCTGGGTATTCGAGCCAGCTCTGAACCCACTCCTGGAGATTGTGCTCTTGGCCAGCTTCACGGCTCCAGCAAGAACACAGCAGCCCTGTCCTTATACACAAAGATCTCTTCTTGGCCCTATGCTCCTGAAGTACACACTGAACCAGGAGGGTGGGGCTGCAGATGCCCAGCTTAGATATTTCTGACTGTAAGCTCTACCAGAGTAGAGCTCAGCGACTAATACCCACCACCACCAAAGAAATCCCTGTCAAGAGCTGAAGTTCACCACAAGCGCCTGGGGAAAAAAGTGGAAAGATCCAAACTGCTAATACTGGTGGTGTCTGGGGGGGGGGGGCTGTTTAATGCTTCGGCTTCGGAAGCCATGAAAAAGGTGGAACTGTCTTTCCAGGTGAGAAGACTCTACTAAGGCCCCATCCATCGTCTCTGCCCCATGACATCTTCCTCCACATAGAAACAGTAGTAAAGAGACCGCCTCACCTCCTCTTCTTGCTGTTGGCAAAGGAGGGATAAAACATACTGCTGAGGCTGCTGCCAGCAACTCTCCCAAAGAGGTCTTCCTCTTTACAGAGCATCCCAGGCTATGGACAGGCTGGCTCACAGACAGCTCAAATCTCCATGCCCGACTACTCCGCTCCCCCAGGACCTTTGTCCCTGTATGGATTGAAGAGGCATTTCCCCTGTGGACACAAGCCAGCCCATCCCTCACATCCTTTGCGGCTCAACCACCCTGAAGCTGGACCACCAAGAAAGCCATGCACCTTTACCTGTTTGTGAGAAGTACTTTCTCTCTAAAGTCCCATCTCCAGGGCCTTTGCCAATATTTTTAAGTGACTCTTAAAATTAAAGCAGAGATGAAACACTTCCATCTGAGTGAATCTGGTAATAAAGCCACACATATGTAGGGTATATTCCCTCCTCAAGGAGGAGAAAACCAAGAACACGCCCCACTACTCCTAATTATCAAACTTAAATGAAGTTGGAATTCACAAGCTCTACTTCCAGAGAACTAGTCCTCCTCCTCCCTCTCCCTTTCCCCCGCCCCCCTCCATCTCTAGATCTTCTTCCCTCCCATCCCTCCTTCCCCCTGTCCACACACAAACATCTCCTGCCAACTTGAAAGTAGGTCTTCAGCCACCTGGGCCTTCGAAGGTGCCCCTTTATCTACTTAGACCATGCTCAAAGCGAGCCAATCCAAGATTTGGGGGTGGAGGAGCTATGTTGATGGAGATAGGCAGAGGAAGCCATTAGTCACCAAGCTGCCCTGTGGATTTCCACCCTTCTCCTTAGAACCCAGCATCTGGTACCCGGGCTTTGCTGCACCAGCCCCACCCCCACTGTGTATCACTGACAACCGGTAAATCTGTACTTGGTTACTGCTTTGGGGATGAGCTCTGCAGGCCCCTGGTTTCCCTGTTATTCAATGCTCAGCCCTGTGACCCCCACGCTCTGGTAAAATAAGGCAAACATTTCCCCAGGAAGTCTTTTCAAAGGCCTGTCATGAAGGGACATACAAAAGAGGCAGCACTTTCCATTAAATGAGCTCTCAAAGCCGCTTGTGAATCCCTAGTCCTCTTAATGGAACCCCTGCTCAGCCCTAAGTCTGGTTCTCAAGTGAACTGGAAAGTCACACCAGA
>NW_022196904.1:179395289-179449467 GCF_008632895.1 Mastomys coucha | reverse complement strand
AAAATCATTTGGCAAGGCCAGGTGAAACAGTATAACGATCACAAGAGGGAAGAGGTTTGGGGGAGCCAGTTCTTGCTGGGTGTATTGAGGTGGAGTGAGCCCCATTAAGCAGGCTCTGCCCGAGGCTGCCCAAATTAGACCCTATTTATTCCTGAGCCCTGAAGCCTCCGGAGCTGGCTTAAGGAAGGAACCTCCTCTTGATGCAACAAAGTCTTGTGGGCCCAGATGGCAAAGGGAAAGGGGGAAGAGATGTGCTCGGAAAGAGCAGGGTCTCAACTTTGATCCCAGAGTCCCTGAGCCATTTGTGAAGCAGGACACAGAGGGGAAAGTGAGCCTTCTGTTCCCCTAACTGCGTGCAGTAGGATAGGCAGTAGGAAAAGGGTGTGGAAATTCGCTTCACGCCTTAAACTTTTTTCCTGCCTGCCCCCACTAGGAAAGCCTTCCAACTTGGATGATGCAGCCCAGCTCCCAGCCTAGCTAGAACGTCATGTGCGACCCCAAAATGAACAAGTGTTCTGCTGTCCCTGTGTCCTCAATCTCCCTATTTCCCTGGTTCCCTTCACGTGACCCCAGGGCAAAAAGGGAGCTCCTCCAGTCTCGGGAATTTGTCTAGAGATTTCTCCACATCAGCCCATGTTTACACTCACGAATTCAAGCATCCTTACCCCACCTCATCCCACCCAAAAAAAGTCACTCTCCGACCTGATTGTGGAAGAGAGCGACCACAGATCCCTCGCCCAGACAGCTTTAAGACACACTTTCCTCTTAGCCCTCCAGACAGCCTCAGTACTAGGGTCTTCAGTAAATAGATGCACACGCCATCTTACAACAAAACTCGGCTAACCTGTTGGGGGCGTGAAGTGGGCAGGACAAACCCCTCTCAAAAGTCCGGGCATTCTGATTCTCCTTCTGGACACTGAAAAACTATCAGCCCTTCGCCCCTCGCCCCTCGCCCCCGCCCCAGTTACCCTGGCTGTCAGGAGACTATCGATCTGTGCTAGATGGGTACTCACACTGCTGTTGTGTCCGGACCAGTGCACCATGGCTTGGTTATGAGCCGAGTCCCCGGTCAGTGCAAAAGACGTGCTGGGCAGCCGAAGCTCCTCCGTCGCCGCTCCTCCAGTCCGCGTCGCCTTCACCTCCTCCCGAGAACCCTTGGTGTGAGAACGGCTTCCTCTGGCACCATCTGCGGGAGCAGTAGCCCAAGCGTCCCCGCGCTCCAGGGTGCTGGGGGGCTGCGCCCGGCGAGTCCTTCTCCCGCTGCCCGCCTGGCTGGGAGCTGGGATGCCCCGGACCCACCTCGCGATTGGGATGCCGCCTTCGGGCGACGTTCCCGCAGCTTCGGTCGGTATCTCCCCGCGGCTCGCCTGGGACAGTGGTTCTAGCCTGGACCGGCGTCTCGGCGCAGCGGCTCTCCGTGCCGATGCCAGCTCCTCAGGCCACCGGTTCTCCGCTGCCCGTGGCAAGAGAGGAGGCAACGCTGATGGTCGCGAAGCCGGGGACACCAGGCGCCCGGGACCTCCTGTCGCGCCCCAAGTGATCTCGGCGCCGGCCAGGACCCACGTTGACAAGAGTAGCAGCCCAGTCCGGGCGAGGGGCGCCCCGGGCCAGCCTGCGGGGCGCTCAGTGCCTGCCGCCTCCATCCCGCTGCGGCTACCGCGGCTCGGGCTGCCGAGTGTGTGGCGCCCGCCGAGGTGCGGGTCCGGCGGAGGGGGGTGAGGGGGGGCTGGAGGGATGCGCGCGCCGGCAAGCAAGCTAGCGAGTGTGTCGGGAGTGAGGAGGGGGCGGCCGGGAAGGAGGTGGCTCGCCTGTCCCCTACACTCTTCCCCCTCTGGATCGCTTGCTCCCAGGTCCAGAGGGTGATTCCAAAACCCAAAGGCAATTACTAAATGCTCCCTCGCTGATGCTCTGGCCGGTTTGATGCTGTTGTTAAAATGCCTCCCTCCCAAATCTTTTCCACCGACCTCTTTTAGAAATTTTGTGAAAAAGAGTGTTCAGAGGAAATAAGGAAATCCTCTTTTAAAATGGGCAATGCTAGCCGGATCCTGGAGGAGGGGCTCACAGCAGACCCTGATCCGGAGTGTCTCGGAAATCCAACCACCAGCCAGCTTCGGGCGCGGAGTTGGGAAGCGGCTCCTGGCTGCGTTTTGGGGAATTCACTCTTCGGTCTGTTCTTGGGAGAGGGAGACGGCGTGCGGGAAGTATGGGGTCTCCAGGAGGAGAAGGAGGAGTAAATTGTTTCCCCTGCCAACTGTTCTCGATCTGGAGACCAGGGCCAGCCGGGAGCTTCCGCGCTGAAGCCGAGCGCGGGATGGACCCACGACTCTGCTCTGGGCTCCCCGCCCCCGGAGGCCTGCGCCCCCTCCCGGTGCGGGGGCGCGGGGAGTGCGTGCGTGCGCGTGCGTGCGCGCAGGCAAGACAGGGAGACCAGGGTGTTCCGGGGCTGGCGGGAGGGCGCCTCAGGGTGTGTGTGTGCCTGATTGAGCTGGGGAGGAGTGCGGGGGGGGGGGTTGTTGCTGGGTGTGCGGGGGCGCGCGGCTCCGTGCGTGCGCGTTTACTCCGGCTTGTGTGAGTGAGAGCGGTGGGGCGGGGCGGGGCGGGGTGCGAGGTGCGCTCGGGCCGTGGGTGCGCGAGGATCACGCATGGGCTGTTGGCACAGGCAGAAGCCTGAGAGTGGTCAGGGGCAGTGAGGAGAACAAGGGTAGCAACCCTCTTCCTGAGGCACCCACGGTCCCCCAGCACCTGTGGGCGTCATCAGATTAAGCCGCCTGGAGGTTTGAAAAGCGAGCCTGAAAGCCTCCTGGCAAAGGCTGACTTTCTGGGGACCCTACACTAGATGTGGGAGAACAGTAGTGGAGATTCTGCTCCCACCGGAGAGATCCAGGTCTTGTTTTCCCGCCAGGGACTGCTAGGTCTTGCTCTTCTGACCTCCAGATCCTATTCTGAGCAGGGCCAGTTGTTTCAAAGTGCCTGTCACTACTTGGAAGGTCCCCTGCCCAACGCGGTGTGGATTTATCAGGTCCCCTGTCCCCCGTGGCAGGAGGGTATGAGTGCCTGCTGCGACTCGGACTCTTCCAGACCGTAGGAAGACGGAGACTTTGGTGAGCAGGAGAGAGGGGAGCTAAGCTTGAGGACCGGCTGGAGACGCGGTTTACAACATTTAGGACAGGTGGCCCCCTAGGAAACACAAGGCAAAGGATCAGGGTGGTGGGTCAAGGCTGAGCGAGGAACACAGCCTCCAAGTTATTCCTTCCTCTTAGGAATTAAAAAAGATTTTTTTTTTTTTTTTGTAGAAGGTGAAAACTGGCGATGGAAGAGGAATTGTGGTTGGAGGTGTGACCGAACAAAGCAGGGGGAAATGGAAGAGAAGAGGAGAGAGGATGATGTGACAGAAGAAGAGGAACTCTGAGAATGCCCTGGGAAAGATCAGGTGTGCCGCGATGCAAAGGCGGCTGGTTCTGGGCCTGCAAGGGAAGGATGAAAGCCAGGGATTCCCGAGCCCTCACCTCTTGAACTTGCTTTTCCACCAAAGCTAAAATGAAAATTGGGAGCAGAGGAGATGGCTAGGCTGGACAAAGAGGACAGAGACAATTCCCACCCAGAATGAAATGCACCTGGCATCCGTGGATTTTCCCAGACGCGGGCCAGCTCGTTGATGCGGGGAAAAGTTGCAAAGCTACGGATCTAGGTGGGCTCTGGAGTCAGTGCTGGGAGAGAATAAGCTATCCGCTGGTGCCCAGCGCCCCTACCGGAGAAGGCGGGGAGCTGCAACTGCAACCTAGTGAGGTTCCCCCCCCCCCCCCGCCCACCCCCACCCCATCAGTTTCTAAGCAGAAGTGATAGGATTTAAGAGGTCTGGTCTGTTAGTTCACGTCAGGATACAAGGCTCTTACAGCACCCAAGTCTCCCCACAAGGGAGGTGCTGATCAGTTTCCTCACTGCAGCCTCTATGCCCTATGCTCCCCTGCCCCCCGCCACCACCCCCTACCCCACCCCACCCCCCACCCCCACCCCCGCATACACACACATACACAAGGAAAGCAATCCCCAGACCTCTAAGAGAGGTTGCCTCTCTCATCAGGAACATCCACCCCTGTGATCTTCCAGGCTGACTCAGCAGCTAAAATGTTGAGGGCAAAGGTGTAGAGATGCTTCCCATGGGGGTGACAGTTTCTATTGTGACAAGGCCTTTCCCAATAAAGTTTTTCTCTCGTTTGCAAACATGTTGGGTCACCCCCAACCCCAGGCTACCTTCAATCACATTCGATTAGCTTCTCCTGTCACGGATGAGTAAGTACATTATAAAGAAAATTTGTTTGTTTTGGCTCACAGTTCTGGGAAGAGTGGAGATCAAGACTGGGCAAGCTCATATGCTGAGGTGCCCATGCCTGTCCCTGCATGAAGGATGCCATCACAGGTAGGAGTGCATGTGAGTGACAGAGAAGAGGTCACAGGCTTCACAACAACCCGTGATCTCAAGTAGTAATCTAGTTCTCAAAGCTGCATTGGCCATAAGGCTACTGGCCCCACTGCCCAGCTTTATTCTAGTAGGGGACTAAGTCTTTCCATGAGTATTGGCAGGAAAAACCACATTCAAGCCAGAAATATGCATGCCTATGCATGCTATAAAGCACATGCATCAAGACCCACCAGCACCCTGCAACTTCTCAGTAATGTAAACACATGCCATACAACCTTAACACTTACACCTAACACTTGTCAGGTCCAACTAAAAAGGCTGTGCCTGACCTCTCTCATTCATTCCCAGAATCAAAGACCGTGATGATTCTGATCTCCAGTATCACTTGTCTGAGAGTTGAGGTGGCCTCCTATCACTTCCTGATCTTCAAGTCTTCCATTCTGGAAGCCAGCCAGAACAATGCAGCAACAGGATATGAGCCTCGTGGGTAATTGTAGTGAAATTAATTTTACATTTTACTGTGCCGAATTTGTCAAACATCTACATTTCCACTGATGATCAACATCGAAATTGTTAAAATAGTTTAACATGTTGTGTACCAAGTCTTCACAATCAAATGCACATTTTACTCTTAGAGCAGATTTAATGTAGGCTACCACATTTTGGATGTTTAATTATTGTAAGTAACTGGTGGCTACTGTTTTTAAACACCATAGCTTCAGATACAACTTGTTAATGAATGAGGAAGATCATGTTAAGAATTGCCTCCAAAATTCTTCAGCGACCAGTCACTGTACATTTCTTGGAAAGGAATTCAAAATTGTGTGCACTATTCCACCTTCATGACCCTTCTTACTGTGTCCCTTAAGTCTAGAATGTATCTTCTGCTACAGTTTTACTGTAGTCTTTTGTCTACCCCCAGTCCCATAGTATCTAAAACCATATCCATTATCATGATAATCATGTCAGCATCTTCACCAAATCTTTTGTTTTCATGTCTTATCCATTTGAAATTCCAAGAAAGGGGCTGTGGTCTAAACGTCCCCGTCTCTTTTCCTGGCATGATGCCTGGTTCAGCTGAAAAGAACAGGTTTATAGATAAGAAGAACCCTCACTTTCCCTGGGGAAAGCAAAACGGGCATTTTGTCACCAGACCTTCGGTTTCTATTGTAGAAAACTAGAGAAAGCAAATTATACCTTAAGTTATCCATGAGATGAGGCTGAAAGTCTCTCCAGTCTCGGGTGTTTTTGTCGTTCTAGTTTTTTTTTTTTTTTTACTAACCATTATGGTATACGACCTTACAGTATATTATAGTACATGTTAGGAAAGTACTCTGCTCCCCTCTGGACATCCACTGCAGGTACATGTAAAGAAGCATTTCACTTATGTCCCCATTGATAATTAAATCGTCAGCACCCCTCTTACGAAGACTATGAGGATTTCAGTGAGAATGTCCCCCATAGGCTCGGGTATTTGAACACTTGATCGCCAGGTGGTGGCGCTGTTTGGGGACGTTTAGGATGTCTAGATGTCCTGTAATAAATATACTACTGGAGACAGATGTGAGAGTTCATAGCCTCGACCTACTTCCAATTCACCCTCTGCTTTCTACTTGTGGTTGAAGATATGATCTCTCTGCTTCCTGCTTCTGCCACCATGCCTGACACTGACTACTGTGCTGCCTGGCCATGATGAACTCTTATCCTTCGAAAACCATAATCTAGAATAAATTCTTCTTTGCATAATTTTTTTTTGGGGAGAAAGTATTTTTATCACAACCACAGAAAAGTAACCAAAATGAAGATGTCCTGGCAAATTCTCATCCTAAGACTTAGGGCCAAGGATGTGGGCTCCTGCCCTACAGTACACTCTTTCTAGAGCACTTTCTGGAACTGGCTTGTCTTCTTACTCCATCACCTTCTTGACCTGACAAGATGAGTGCCAAGGTCTCCTGCTCTAATGGACTTCTGGACAGAATTTGTATTCTCTTTCCCTAAATGCTGCTTAATTTTATTATTTAGTAATTTCTGAACTTTCTGTTTATTTTTGATAAGTTATTTCATGACCTTTGTACAATTAAGAAAAGTTACTCAAGTAACATCAAAATAGCCATCAACATTGTAACTCTGAACTTCTCTGGAGGAAACAGCTCACAAACAAAGTCTGAACTGCAGAGAGATGCTGCTAGCTGGCCACTATAGTCAGAACTTGCTGACACTGTGTGCCTGTGAAGACAAGAAGTATCTGTTTGTGCTCAATATTGTCTCCTCACCAGTAGTCTAGCCTCCTCACTGTGCTGGCCTGGTGCCTGGCTCAGACTGACCTGCAATAAATGTGCAACACATGACAGAACAGATTACTGTAAACAATGATGCTTCTGCCACAAGTACTAGCCAACTGTTCTTTTGGTCATGCAAATACTTTCTTAATGCTTGTCTTAAAGTGCAAACATTTGCAGAATTGATAGATACCAGTGTCCTCTGTGGTATCAGATGGTATCATAAGCAATGGAACAAAATTCTGCTCTGAACAGAAAAATTATTTTCATTGAATAGATAATGTAAACTCCCAGACTGAGTTGAAGGGGTAGGAAATTAGATTTGGGGTTCGGTGGGCAAAATGAAACCAGAAATCATACTTCAGAACTGAGTATAGATCCAAATAGGATCCTATTTCAAACATCCTCAAACCTAGGATGCCACAACTCTGACCAACACCCATAGACACTGAGTGTTACAACCACCGTAACTGTCTCTGTCCCCCCTCCCAGAATCTGACTGACACCTCCATTGTCACCAGTTCAATTTCTAATTGCTTCTTTGTTGTTATTGGTCAAGCCAGGATGACTAGCAGTAAAGGCTATGACTTAGAGCCCAGGAATGTAGCTAGATGGTACTACTTGGTATGTATGAAGCCTTGTTTGGATCTAAATACAGCATGTACACCTGTAAAGTCAGTCTTCTGGGAGGTGGAGACAGAAGATTAGAAGTGCAGGGTCATTCTTTACTATAAAGGAAGTTGGGGTCCAGCCTGGGCTAAAGACCCAGAAAATAAAAGAATCTATAATCAACCTGAAGTGAAAAATGTAGGATAATGTTCCAGTACACAGAAGAGAGCTCATCTGTTGGGCAGCCACCAAGATAAATAAATATCCATTTATTCCTATTACCCAAAAACAAGATTTCTTAGAGAAATAATAGGACTCAATTTGCTCCATCATAAACCTCTTCTAGTAGAGAAAACTGAAACAAAATTCTCATTTGATAGCATTTCAAACAATACCTGTGTGGAGTTGGGTATCTCTAACCAACAACATCCTTTTCTGCTGCAGAAGCCACCAAGATTGGTATGTGTGGTGACACACAGTAACATTACAAATTCTGGCTATTGTATAGTCCCAGACCAACACAGCCTTATGCGTTCTAGCGCACCCGCACTGAGTAGAAGTCCATGCTTTCACAGGAGTGTCTGTGTTACAGCCCTAACCCTACCCATCACCAGCCCAGTTGCCTCAAACAAATGGCTTAGCTTCCGGCTTCCAGCCATCATCTGCAAACACAGGTGGCAATAACACTTACCTGCACAGGGTGACAATGGTGATGAAGATCCATTTGGAATGCACATGAAGTGCTAGGTAAGTTTGACTGTGGAGAGGCTAGTCTTGTCTGTCCCCTTGAAGAGCACACATTCAGGTGTGCTTACAATTGTGTTTCAGAAACAAGGTGTTTCGAGAGCTCCTTAAGGATCTGGCCTAGTCGATGGACTAATTCCTTGGTGGAGTCATTAATCTCATTGGGCACGGGCGTCAGGGGGTGACAAGGACATGGGGCTTTGGGGAAAGGGAGTCACAGAAGGCTTGTCCTTTGGAGTGTACCTTGCCACAGTCTCCAGTTGCCCCTGCCTTGTTTCTGTCTGTCCAGAAGTGACTAACAGCCTCCTGCATTGCTTGCTTCCCCTCCATAAAGTTGGCGCCAGTGCCGAGTGCTGAGCAACCATGGACTGAGCCTCTGAAACACGAGCCGAAATAAATGTCTCCTCCACTAGGATGGCTGCATCCTGTGTCTGGGCCATCGCTATGAAGCAGTGAGAAACACAATCATGCTTGCTTTCCTCTTCATAACTCTTCTAAGGAGAGCAAGGTGGCTCCCACCTCCCAGATGAGGATGTCTGAGTCAGATGTTGGGTTGCAGGTCCAGACAGAACTTTAGGTTTGGATATGTATCTGTCTGACATCGGAGCTAAGCACTTCTCTGTGGTCTGTCTTATATTCCTGGACATATAACACACCAAGCCATAGTCGGCATTTTAATTTTAGTATATCTGAGTTGAAAGCCAGGGCTGTTTGCGCTGTACTGCCCTGGTCTATACACTCTGAAGACTGACACCTGTAACTGTTCCCCAGTGGGGACATGGTTCTTGTACCTTGTCCTACTATCTGAGAAGAGGATGGTGACTTAGTAGTGATGTTCTTGTCCTTACATAACACCCTCTTAGTAGGGAAGAGAAAATCAGTCCGTGGATCCCAGCCTGTGTTCGGGTAGCAAGTTCAGGCTAAGACATCAAGCCAAAAATGGAAAGTTCATTTCCAGGAAAGAACACACTCATTAAACGGCTGAAAGTCATCAAGAAACTCTGTCAACATTTTCCCTCTAGTCGTGCCTCTAAAGGAAAAGAATGGGATCGATCTAATGAGCTGGGTGCAGGTAGAGGAGATGTGTGGCCGGAAAGCCGGTTTCTGGTTCTCCTCCTCCTGGTGACTCACAGTGCAGAGCAGCATTTCCTTGAGCAAATGTTGTCTTTTCACAGCTTGGGCTGTGGAAGCATCCAACTGGGGTCCTTGAGATTGGTGAGAGGATGGGGCAGGGGGACAGGTGGATGAGACTGAGGAGGAACAAGCTGAGAACCACAAGGGCAGCCAGAGGATGCAAGATCCCACAAGAAAGGAGATTGGGGGTTTGTAAAGAAGTGGGAAGTGTTGCCTGGTGCCCTAAGGCAGGAAGAAAATGAGGAAGCTTGATGGAGGCTGTGATGGCTAGCTTTATGTCAGCTTGACACAAGTATTTGAAAGGAGGGAACCTCAATTGACAAAATGCCTCTATAAAATTCAGCTGTCGGAAATTTTCTTAATTAGTGATTGATGTAGAAGGCCCAACCCGTGGTGGGTGGTGCCATCCCTGGGCTGGTGGTCCTGGGTACTAAAAGAAAGCAAGCTGAGCAAGCCATGATAAGAAAGCCAATAAGCAGCACCCCTCCATGGCCTCTGTTGCATCAGCTCCTGACTCCAGGTTCCTGCCCTGACTTCCGTCAGTGGGAAACAGTGATGTGGGAGCGTAAGCCAATCCAATCCTTTCCTTCCCAAGTTGCTTGCCCATGGTGTTTCATCACAGCAACAGAAACCCTGACTAAAAGAGGAGGGAATGAAAAGAAGGAGAAGGAGAGGAAAGAAGGACAGAGGATGGAAGCAGGAAGGGGGAAGAAGACGAACAGAAGAGGGGGAAGGAAGAAGGAAGGTGGGAAGAAAGAGGTAGCAGGAGACATGGAAGGGAACAGAGAAGAGGGAAGAAAGGACTTCCTACCATGCACAGTGTTGGAGAAACACCAGAAACACCCCAAGACCATCGTGGTCCCTGCCCGGTGGAGAGTGTGTGCTTTCATCTAAGACTATTCTCTCCAGTACTCAGGGTCCTCGGCCCTTTGTCCCATTCACAAAGTCAGGCTCACCACCAGGGACTGATAAGGCTGGATTCCCTGTGAAACTGTTCAAGTGTTGCAGAGACAGCAGGATACTAAATGTTGCCTGAAAACAAACATCCTGCCCACAATTGCAGGAGGAAGGGAGTATGGGCCGTGACCAAAACCCAGGAGCCATGTCTGCCACTAACAGCCCAGGAGTCCTGGGAGGTCACGTAGCACCCACGCAAATCTCTATAGTCAGCCTTCCTTCCAGAGGCCAGGCTAACTCCTCCCATGGGGCCTCTGAGTCCTACTCTCACCCTCCTTCTGATAGGCACACCTTTTCAACCATCCTCTTTTGACCCACTGGCCCAGGCCCAGCTGTACCTCCCTTCTTTATTAGGGTCATCCTGTGTCCCTGTAGAATCATTTTCTGGTGTGCTGCCTAATAGAAAACCCCTTTAATTCTCAAAACTGTCCCCGTTTGAGTAGCAATTTATATGGCCCACTCGATCATTATATATTCTAAAACTATGCCCCTCTTCTTTGATATAGTTGAGAATTATTTATGTACTGGGCATCAACCCCAGGGACTTGCTCATATCAGGCAAACCACTTCATCAACTCTTTCTATACCATATTTATATATGCTTATATGGGCAGTTAATACTTCTACAGAAGATCCTAATTCCATCAGTAAAGGGAGCTATGCTATTTTTATTTAACTTTTATTTTGAAGTCATTGTTGATTCAAAAAAAAAAATTGGTAAGAAATAACCTTCAAGAGATGTCACTGTCACCAGCATCTCACACTGACCTCTCCCCTGGGTTCCTCAGCCCTGTGATCTTCATTGAAAGAATTGAGAGGAGACACACAAGAGTATCCTGTAGAAGATAGGGGAAAGTTATTACAGAGTAAATGGGACACTCTCCGGAAAGGTGGGAGTGGACAACAGTCGACACCATGGCACAGGACACATTCTCAAGGAGGCAGGATTGGGCAATGGTGAACGGAGCCATTGTGATGGTTCTCATTTTATACAGGTTTTATGTCGTGTCTAAAGCCTCGGAAGAGGCAATTTTCCTGAAGGGGATTTTCCTGTCAAGGTAATTTACAGGTGTGTTTAGCTTGGCTTTTACTGGAGGGGGACAATACCGTGCTCTTATTCTTTATCAGAAAAGCCTCTGCTGAATAGCAATCCTGTAGGCTTAAGGTTCCTAGAAACAAGGTTTAGTTACCAATTAATGATGTTCCAGGGAGGTCATGATACTATATCTCCTCTTGGGGGCAGAGTTATAAGGCAGGTCCCATTCTTCTGATCAATAATCACTTCCTAGAGTTGAGACCTTTGGTTTTTAAAGCTTATGATGGAGAAGTCTAGCCCTAATGCCCGCTAATTCTGCTATGATCTAAGCTTCATCAGGCTACTACGTATCTGTTAATCCAGATCCTTCCAATGACGACCTCATGCAGAGCTGCAGTGCAGAAATCTTCCAGCCAGTAGGTTAGCCCTGTACAGTCAAGCCGTGGAACACTCTTCCCATCTCTGCACGACCCTCTCACCTCAGCCTTTTATAGCTGCACCTGCTTCTCACCTCTCCCCCATCTCCACCTTTGTGGCCACCTGTGTCCAGAATCACTAGTGTTCTCTGTTGTGGAGGTTTTTAATCCCAATCCAGGGTTCCACTCAGCCTTGATCATTCAATTCCCAGATAAAAAAATATACACCATCTTTCTATTTACAATAAGCCTTAATCAGCACTCGAGCTGAGCAGATGTCTACCCTCTATGCTATTAAAATCTATTTTCTATCGGTAACCCTGAGTTATTACTTACTATGTTTCATCTGGGCTGCACTTGACTCCAGTTGGCCAGCCCTCAGTCAAGGGCCATGTTTCCTTGACTCTTAACCCACGACCACTTTCTCTTCCTCCTCACCTTCTTTCTCTTGTGGTTCTCCTCGAGGATTTAGAATTCCAAGCCCTGGAATCCTAAACCTTGCCTTTGTCTCTTCTGCCCAACTACTGGCAGTTGGCATTTCTATTTACCAATCAGAAATAACTTGGGGCAAATTCACATAGCATCATTTGGGTCTCTGGGACAACCAGGTCTGGGGCGGGGCCCACGCTTAGCATTACAATACTCAGCAATAGACCAAACCTCAACAGTTCTCCACTCCTGTAACTCTGTCATTACACTGGCCTCTCTGTAAGTAGAACCAAACACGGTGTGTGTAACTGATGCGACTGGCTTTCCACCCCCCACCCCCCACCCCCGCTTGGCACAGTTCCCTGAAGATCCATCCAGGCTGCTGGGTGCATCTGTGGCCTGCTGTGATGTATTCCTAAATCGCATCTTAGGCTTTCCCTCAGCCATAGTTTATTGACCCCATTGAAGAAACCTGTTGAGACGTTTGGATGCATCATGAGCAAAGCTGCCAAACACATGCACGTACAAGTTTTCTGCAAATATAAAATTTTCATTGCTTTGGGAGAAATGCCCCCAAAGTGTCCTGTCATACAGACGTTGCACCTTCTTGTTTTAACAAACACAGCAGATATGCCATTTCACATTCCCACCAGCAATACCTAAGAGGCAGATTTTCTCAGTGGGGTCCTCACGGTTGGTCTTACTAAGTCTTACTTTCAGCTCCTCTGGTAGATGAGCAGTGAACTCTCCTTGTGGCTCTAATCTGCACACCCCAGGGCCTAAGCCACAGCTTTCTGGGTTCATGTCTTCACTGTTGTTCTGCAGGGAAATACCTGCTCACTCACTCACTAGACAGCCACCTTGCATATGATTGTCTCCTATTTTGTGGCCTTGTTCTGCTCTCTTACTCCATGACTATTCTTGTCGAAATCTTGGGATGTCACATCATGGACAGATGGAACAACATGATTGCTTCTTTTCCAATCTGCTTGTCTTGATGGGGGTAGTGTTGTGATGGGCATGGCTGTCTCCAGTCTGTAGAGCTGGGTTTTGTTTTGTTTTGTTTTGGAGAGAAAGTCTCACTGTGTAAAATAGGTTAACCTTAAACTCACCATCTTCCTGTCTCTTAGGGCTGGGATAATAGATGGGGCTCACCATAGCCAGTCTTCTTACCTTTAATTTATTTTCTTAACTTTCTGAAACGAGTATAACTTCCAGCTGTATACTGAATACAGGTGTTGAGCGGACATACTAGGCCTGCTTCCTCCTGACTTAGGAGGAGAGCATTCAGTATTTCACCACTGACCACAATGTTATCTGAAGGCTTTATTGGAATTCTCTACCAAATAGAAAAAAAAAAATCCACTATCTTCCAAGTTTTCTAAATTTTCATCATAAATAGGTGTAAGCTTCTGTCAAATTGTGTTTCCGCACTCATCGATGCAGTCTGTTGAATTTTCTTCTTTAACCTATTAGCATGAATTGATTTTCTTTTGTTCACCCAGCCTTATCACCAATAGATCTCACTTGGTGACAACATATAGTTGCTTTCACACGTTGCTAATATTTTGGTAAATGTTTTTGTATTCGTCGATGATGTTGTTCTGTAGCTTCTTGTTGTTTGCTAGTTTCTGTATATTTAATATCAAGACAATAATAATTCACAAAATAAATTAAGATTTATTCCCTCCTCTCCTTTCCAAGGAGGGATTAATTTTTCCTTAAATACTTGTAGAGTTCTCTGTTGAAATAATCCAATTTTGAAGTTTTATGTTGGGAAAATATTCTTAAGATGTGAATTTGGTTTCCTTAATAATTCTAAAATTATTAGAAGTATATAAGCCATACAGTGATCATCAGTATGTTTGCAGGGATATACATACTTCTGTGTGAACACGTTCATCATAAGCATGTGTGTGGGCACAGGAGCATGTGCACATGTGTGAGCATGTATGTGGGCACAGGAGCATGTGCACATGTGTGAGCATGTGCACATGTGTGAGCATGTGTGTGGGCACAGGAGCACGGGCACATATGTGAGCATGTGTGTGGACACAGGAGCACGGGCACATGTGTGAGCATGTATGTGGGCACAGGAGCACGGGCACATGTGTGAGCATGTGTGTGGGCACAGGAGCACAGGCACATGTGTGAGCATGTGTGTGGGCACAGGAGCACGGGCACATGTGTGAGCATGTGTGTGGGCACAGGAGCACGGGCACATGTGTGAGCATGTGTGTGGGCACAGGAGCACGGGCACATGTGTGAGCATGTGTGTGGGCACAGGAGCACGGGCACATGTGTGAGCATGTGTGTGGGCACAGGAGCACGGGCACATGTGTGAGCATGTGTGTGGGCACAGGAGCATGTGCACGTGTGTGAGCATGTGTGTGGAGGCCAGAGGCTGATATTAGCTTCTTCCCCATCTCCTCTCCATCTTATACATTGAGACAGTGTCTCTCACAGAACCCAGAGCTCACCAATTCTGCTAGTCTAGCTAACCAACGTGCTCCAAGGATTCCCTATCTCTGCCTCCTGTGTGCTGCTATCGCAGGCAGACCATCAAGCCTGCTTGGCACTTACATGTGTGCTGGAGATCCAAACCCCAGTCCCTTCCTTTGCACGGCAAGCCTTTTAGTCACCAAGTCCCCCCAGCCTCAATAATCATTATTTTTTACAAAATACTTTGAAAAATGATTTTGTCCTAACTGTGCAATTGTGTATGGAGTCCCAAATCCTGCGTAGTTCCTTTATTATCCACTTGATGCCTGCAGCTCCTGTAATGACATCCCCATTCATGGTATTGCTGACTGCTCCCTCTTCCTCCTCCCCTTCCTCTTCCTCCTTCTTCCTCTTCCTTTCCTTTTATTTTCAGTATTGTTAGAAGTTTGTCAATTTCGTTGCTGTTTCCAAACAGCCAGGTCTTGGTTTCATTGATTTGCTCTATTTTTCTACTTAGGATTTAATTACTTTCTTCTGTTTTATTTTATTATTTATTATTTTCTTTATTTTCTTTTTTCTTCTTGTTTTAGTCTGTTTTGTTAGTGCAAGATCGTAGGGTGGGAGTTTAAGTTATTATCTGGGCTTCTCTTTGCTGATAGCCTCGTGCAGTGCTATAAACGGCTCTCAGCGTGGCTACAGCTTTCTCACAAATTTCCATTTCTTGCATTGTATTTTCATTAAGTTCAATACTTCTTTGACTCTCTCTTAAGACTTCCACTTTGACCCATGTATTGTTTAGTATTATATTCTTTTAGTTCCAAGTGTTTAGAGATTTTCCTCCATTTCTCTGTTGGTGGTCTCTACTGTTAGGTTGCACTTGTAGAACATGTACTGTGTGAGTTCAGGGTGGGTTTTTGGTTTGTTTTGATTTGATTTCTCTTTTTTTCCTGTTTATATCATTCTTATCTTTCTAACTTTGTATGATTCTTTGTGAATTTCCTATCATGTATGATGTGTTTATAAAAAATTAAAGAGAGAAGTGGGGGTATGTCTATGGAGGTGTGGTGAGGTGTGGGGGAAAGGGATGCTTTGGCAGGCCCATGCTAAGACATCCCTTCCGCCTGAGGGACCAGCCATATGATGGTATAGTATAGAATAGAGTTTATTCAGGGCATGGGGGAGGGGAGTTAAAAGAGTAGTAGAGGCAGCGAAAGGGAGCGAAAGGGAGGCGTAGAAGAGGAGTAGAGGCTAGTCATGAGCCCGTGGAGAGAGAGGAGAGAAAGGAATGGGGAGAGGGGGAAAAGGGCAGAGCAGGAACAAGAAGAGAAGAGCAAGAGGGCAAGAGAGCAAAAGAGGGAGGAGGGATCAAGCAGCTCCTTTTATAGTGGGTCAGGCCTATCTGGCTGTTGCCAGGTAACAGTGGGGTGGAGCTTAGACAAAATGCTAACAAAATACGTAATGGTTTGTACATGCTTGGCCCAGGGAGTGGCACTATTTGGAGGTGTGGCCTTGTTGGAGTAGGTGTGTCACTATAGTTGTGAGCTTTAAGACCCTCATCCTAGCTGGCTGGAAGCCAGTATTCTACTAGCAGCCTTCAGATGAAGATGTAGAACTCTCAGTTCTGCCTGCATTATGCCTGCCTAGACAATGCCACGTTCCTGCATTTATGATAATGGACTGAACCTCTAAACCTGTGAGCTACATTCAATTAAAAATGTTGTCCTTTAAAAGACTTGTATTACTCATGGTATCTGTTCACAGCAATAAAACCCTAAGACAATGACCTCACTATTTCTCAACTCCCATTTCCTTCATATCCACGATTGGCCCTCGAAATGTCCTCCCCCTGCATCCTGCAAAAGAAAATAGAAAATAAAAAATGAACATCTCATCATGGAAGCTTCAGTTCATCACAGTATGTCCCATGGTATACACTGCTGTCCACGCTTCTTTATTTGCAAATGTTCATTGCAATATGTCATTGGTCTGGTAGGAGGCCTCTGGCTTCTGCTACACTATCAGTACTAGATCCTCACTGGGGCTTTTCCTCGTTATCTTGTTGTTGCCCTGTGTCATGGAGATCCTTCAGCTTTGAATCTGCAGAGTCAGCACTTTCGCATGCTATAGCAGTTCACAGATGAAGTAGATATCGGGGTGGACAAACTCAAAGCCCTAAGTAGAAGCCTCAATGGTAGTCAAGTTGGCCAGCCTGCCAGCTCTTCCAGATTCACAGATTCAGAGGCTCAGTCCATCATCATTAAGGTGCAAACATAGCAGCATCCAGGCAGGCATGGTGCAGGAGGAGCTGAAAGTTCTACATCTTCATCCAAAGGTTGATAGCAGAATACTGACTCCCAGGCAGCTAGGATGAGGATCTCAAAGCTGACACCCACAGTGACACAACTACTCCAACAAGGCCACACCTCCTAATAGTGTCACTCCCTGGGCCAAGCACATACAAAACTTCACAGTGGTGTTGCTAGTGATGATGAGTTATATTGTGTTCAATGACCTTGATGATATTCTGTCAGTCCTTCTGTCAACTTTCAAGAAAGGAGTGATGTAGCCTCTGACTATAGTTGTGGATTTGTCAACTTCTTCATTCAGGTTTATTGGATTGCATTTCATAAATGTTTCATCTCTGTTATTTAGTGCCTATACAGTTAAGATTGCTGTCTTCTTGACAGATTGATCTTTTATCATTATATGGTATAGTGAAAATTGTGGAACTTTGGTTTCTCTTTAAAACATAGAAATATTATAAAAATACATTTTTATTTTAATCCCATGTATGGGACATGGGGCTGCTTCAGATTGCCCACAGCAGGTGACTATGATTTTCTTCATGCTCTAGCAGGGTGTGATTTTGCCAGCTGTTGATAGTTTCTGCAACTGTGTGATGTTAGAAATTTGGGGGAGTTTTCAGAGGATGTATAAATGCTAGGGCCCTGAAAGGCCAGGTGGGTTGTTGGTGGGTTGTTGGTGGGCTGTTGGTGGGTTGTTGGTGGAATTCTGGGGAGTTTTCAGAGGATGTATAAATGCTAGGGCCCTGAAAGACCAAGTGAGTTGTTGGTGGGTGAAGCTTGTTAAGTAGTTGTGAGCAAAGAAGAAACAAGCTGCAGAAGAAATTAGATATCCTGATAGCAAAGATCAAACTTTCCCCCAAGGAACTCAGCAGAAAGTGGTCTGACACTAACATTGCCCCTTTATGACCCCTGACCTTATGGATCTCTTTCCTCTCTATCCCTTTTTCTCTTTTATCTAGTGTTAAGGGTTGAACTCGTGGAAGAAAAAAGGTGGAGAAGAGTGGAAGAAAGAAGAACCCACAAAGTAGGAAAAGAGAAGCTGCAATCTGCTGTCAATGTTTCTGGTATTCTTTTCTGCTCACCTTTCCTTCCCTTTTGTTTGTGTTGTTGTTTGTTTGTTGGAGGTAGGAAATAGTGGAGACCAAAAATAGCATCTAGTATATACTAAGCAAGCCTCCATCACTGAGCTAAATCCCCGGCCCTCGTGTTTCTTTTAATTAATATTTCCTGAATAATATTTCCTAACATCTTATTATTATATTTAAAGTTCTTTGGATAATATACAATGGGTTCATGTTTGTTAATTCATTCTGTCAGTCTCTCTTTTTTATGTTTAAACTAATTATAGTTAAAATATTTAATATACCATAAATATCATTTGTCATTTTTTTCTATTTGTTTTCTTTCTTTTTAATTTCTGTTTGGGTTATCATACTCTTCTATAGGTTACAAATATTTTAATCTTATTTTAATTCATCTGTGACTTTTTAAATGTTCTTTTAAATAATTATTTTTATGTACATGAGTGTTTGTCTTTATATACATATGTCTGCCATCTGTGTGTGGTGCCTCCAGAGGCCAGAGGAGGGCATTGGATGCCCTAGAATTAGAGTTAGGGACAGCTGGGAGCCACCAAGGGGGTGCTGGAAACTGATGGAGAGTCCTTTGCAAGAGAAGCAAGGGTTGTGAACTTCTGAGCTGCCTTTCAGCACTCTGTGTTGAAGACTTTTTAAAAGTTACTATTCTCTCTCTCTCTCTCTCTCTCTCTCTCTCTCTCTCTCTCTCTCTCTCTCTGTGTGTGTGTGTGTGTGTGTGTGTGTGTGTAATCTATCATAGTCTGATGGCTTCAGTCATACTGCTTTGGATAAAGTATAGGAAACACACACACACACACACACACACACACACACACACACACACCTCTGCTTTTCCCTTAAAATGTGAATACTTTCTGCACATAGTTTTAGAACCATTTATGACAGTAGAAATTTTTGCTTCAGGAATTGAACACATTCAGGAAACCGAAAGGAAGAATGAACATTTCTTTTATCTTTGGCTGCAGTATCCATGCTCGGGCTCCCTTCCTGGTGTTCCACCATTCCTTATCATTTTCTTTCTATACACAGCACTTCCTGTAGCTGTTCATTAGCTTGGATCTTTTGGTAGCAAATCTTGTTGGTTGCTCTTCATCGTTGAGTGGTCTGCCTTACCCTTGATTCTTGAAGATATGTTCACTGGCTGTTGAATTGTGGGTTGGCGTTGGTTTACTTTCAGCACCTGGGAGCATTATGCCCCCTCTTCATGGCCTCTGTGTCTTCTGATGAGAAAGCTAGTGTTATTTGAACTCTTTTTCTCCAATACTTAATGTGTCTTTTCCTTCTTGCTGCTTTCAAGAGTTTCCTGTCTTCCATTTTCAGAGAATTGATTGTGATGAGACTTGTGGATTCCTATGAGTTTATCTTGCCAGAGGTTTGCACTGAGGCTTCTTAAATGTGTAACTGTACCCAGAGTGTTGTTCCAGAGACCTGACTCCAAGACCTTCCAATGTGTTGGGTGTGGCCACATCAGAAAAAGAAAGTCCAAAAGAATGCAAACAGAGTCATGGTGTAAAGAAGAAAGGGATGCTGGCAGGGTTTGGGGAGAGGAGAAGGAAGTGTGCACAACCAAGCAATCCTGTCAAAAGTTGATTTGGATGATCATGGTATCAGTTCAGGTTTGCAAGCTGACCCTGAAAAAGGAGGTATCACTTGAAGGAATCATTAGTTCCCATGAGACAATGGCTCCTGCTTGGGGGGGGGGGGTGCTCTCAGCATGGAGTGATCTATCTGTCAGGCTCTACTGTTCCTGGAATCCAAAGTGACTACAGGCTTAGCACAATGACTAGAGACTTCCAGGCACCTTTGGTGGATTCTGGAACAGACATTATAAACGCTGACAGTAAGATGACCCAGTTTCTCTTATTGTACCTTTAGCCTTAAAGGAGGAGGAGGAGGGTAATCATGCCTCAAATGATTAACATGCTTATGTACAGAGCTAAGGAGGCATCTGACCCAAAATAAAGGTGATACATTCAAAGGGAGGCAGGGATGCCAGACGTTTATACCACTGTTAATTTTTAGAATCCAAGCAAAGAGCCCAGTGCTTTTCAACAAAAGCAATTCCAAGCACCTGTGAATTTGCTCCTCCTCTTCTTCTTCCTCGTCTTCCTCCTTCTCCTCCTTTTTTATTTTTTAGTGATCTTTAAGGTCTATTTGACAATGTATTTATTTAAATTGCACAATTTGTTTGACGTGAACATAATTGGGAAATACTCACTTCAGCTGATTAAATATCCAACAGCTTAGATGGTTATAGTTTTATATGTGCTTGGGAATTTGAGGCATTTTGGTACTCCTCCACCCTGGTCCCTTTTCTTCCTTATTTCTAAGGTTCGGAGAACATGAATCCTGGGTACCTGAAAACCCTCTCCAACTGTTCTTACCATTTTGTTTCTATTTTCTCCCTATTGTTCATGACGGGAGATTTCTGCCTGTCCGCCTCTAAATTCTGATTTCCTCTATCTTCTCTATGCTCTTATTAAATCTACCCTTTGAAATTTTATTTTTAGTCATTCTCTTCTACAATCATCATTTGATTCTCCTTTGCATCTATTTCCTGTTGGAACTTTCTGCATTTCTACATGTTTCAAACATGTCTTGAGTTGTTCAGGGCGGTGTTTTTACAACTGCTTTCAAATCTTGCTCAGAGAGTTCACACATCTCTCTCACCCCGGTGCTGACATCTGAGATCTCTCCTGCTGGGCCCCTATCAACTCTAGGGTGGTATAGTTGGGCAGAGAGGAGAGTTCTGCTGAGCCAAGCTGGGAGTTCTCTGTCTCCATCAAGCCTGAGCAGACAAGAAAGTGTCTGTTCAGTAGCTTCCACTAACAATAAAAAAAAGTTAAAAATTAAAAAAATAAAATAAAATAAAGTGGAAAATGGGGAGACTGCGTTCCCACCATTTGTGGAAGAGCCACAACTGCCTAAGATATCTCATGTGGTACCAATCCAGCAGGAGGAGTCATGGGCTCAACCTCAGCCTTGTTACTATACTAACATATTCAAAAAAGAACTACCTACCCTTCCCACTGGGAGTGTTCTAGCTTGGTTTGTGCTGCTGTGATAAACATTTCAGCTTACAGGTTACCATCTGTAGTGGCTATTCCTGGTTGTCAACTTGACTATATCTGAAATGAACTACAATCCAGAATTAGAAGGCTCACCTGTGGCCCTAATCTGGAGGCTGAGAGATACAAGTTTCCGACCTGAATCTTGGCATGGAGATCTTGAGGCATAGTGACTATGAATCCCAGAAGATTAAGATAGGAAGATCTACGAGTTCAAGGTCATCTGGGATTAAAGGTGTGGTGGCACACCTTTAATCTGGGCCACACCTTTTGCTGGAGACCTATATAAGGACATTGGAAGAAGGGAGGCTCGCTCTGATTCGCCTGCTTGCCTTGTGGGACTGAGCAACTGCTGGATCCTTGGACTTCCATTCACAGCTGCTGCCGGCCATTGTTGGGAGTTGATTGTTGGGAGTTGGACTACAGACTACAATAAATTCCTTTACTACATAGAGACTACCATAAGTTCTGTGACTCTAGAGAACCCTGACTAATACACCATCCATCATAGAGGGAATCTGGAGCCAAATCTCAATGCAGAGACCTAGAGCCGAAACCAGTGGTTCTCAGCCTCTCTAATGCTGAGACACTTTAAAACAATTCCTCATGCTGTGATGACCCCCAACCATAAAATTGCTTTGTTACTACTTCATAAGTGTAATTTTGTTACTTTTATGAGTCATAATGTAAATATCTGATATCCAGGATATATGATATGCGGCCCACACACTGAGAATCCCTGGCTTACTGGCTTGCTCAATGAGCTTCCGTACGCAACCTAAGCCTGCCTGCCTAAGCATGGCACTACTTGCTATGGGCTGCACTCTTCCATATCAGCTAGTAACCAAGAGAATGCCTCCAAGCTGAAGAGATGGCTCAACAGAAGAGTCCTTGTTTCTCTTGCAAAGGATCAGGGTTTGGTTCTTAGCTCCCACATGGTGGCTCACAAATGTCTATAACTCTAGTTCCAGGGATCCAGTGCCCTCTTCGGGTCTCCTCAGATACCAGGCACACATGTTATGTACATGCATATACACAGGCAAAACACTCATACATGTAAAGTAAAAAAAAAAAAAAAAAAATTCAATCTGTTTCACAGATATAGCTACAATCTAAACCTATTGAAGTAGTTCTTTAGTTGAGATTCTGTCTTCCTGGGTGGCTCTAGGTTTGTGGCAAGGTGACAGCTGAAGTTAGGGAGAAATAAAGAGTTGCCCCCCACCACTCCACTGAAAAACCTTGTTATATTCTTGAGAGGTGTGCTTCTGGGCTCCTTCTGCCACTTTTGTAGGCATGGGAAGGATAAGACCAAGGGATTTCCTGTTATGCTCGGCTAGAACAGAGACACTGTTACCTAATAGACCTTCAGGCTGGCTTGCCAGGCTCCCCCTGTCCTGGTCCTTCGGCCACAAACAACAGATTTTTACTTTCTGTGACTATTGGCCTTTCTCAGTTGCTGGTTTTGTCAACTTCGAGGCCGAGCTTTGGAGATAACAAGGAAACCCGAGGAATTCACCACCATGTTAGTCTTTAGTTCTAAAAGGCCTTAAGTCATTCTGCCTTCTTCCAACCCTTCAATGTCTTTCCTACCTTCATTTCACACAGAGTGACTAGATGTGTGTGTGTGTGTGTGTGTGTGTGTGTGTGTGACCGCATGCATTCACATGCACACATGCCAAGAGTATAAGGAAACACACTGCTGCTCCTGCTCTCCAGAAGCTGAATGTGTCTATTCACTACTATCTTTTCAAGGTCACACCCTTACACCAGGTAGGAGATGGAACAGCTGTTTAATGAATAAATGAGTACCGGTAAATCTGAGTTTCAGGAAAGCCCCTCCACCTGCATGCTTTTCAGTAGACCAAGGCTCTCCCAAGCAGTAAAGCAGCTGCCTTGGAAAATGGTAGTCTTTCACTGGCTGTAGGAGGTAAATCCCTGAAGCTGAGTATCTGTAAAGCTCAGATAGTCATAACGTACCCTGCAGACTAGGTAAAGGTTAAACAAGGACCCTACATAAAGTGCTTAGTTAGCGATGCATCAGTTGTAAGTTATTAATAAATAACATTATTCTGCAGAACGTTGGATTCATGTCAGCTAGATCCCATCTCTTACTGACTTACCATTTCAGAAGTGATGCCATTGCTGGTTCCTTTGCAGCCTGACCATGTCTCAGGGCTCCTTTCTTTGACTCCCTTCCAGCCTCCATGAAAAGCCACAGGTAATCTAGAGGGGCTTGGGATTCATTGACTTCTTCTGTTCCTTCTCTCTTCTCATGCTTATACCACCCTCTAATTGCTCCATCTTACAAAGCTGAATGTGGCTTCCTTGAATTCTGCGTGCTTGGTGTCCAGCACAATTAGCTATTACATCTGCTCTGTCCTTTAGAGAGACTGTCCACCAGATCATCATAGGGGCCCTTTGTCCCCATTGAGATTCAGAATAATAACAAAGGCTCCTATTCTTGGAACATTTATGATACCCAGTCCCCCTTTCAGAGACTTGACAGCATTTCTTTGATTAACAGTAGGATAAGGCCCTATTGTTATTCCCAGTCTCCCAGTATGAAAATGCACTGTACTGTCTGGTTTTGTATGTCAACTCGACACAGGCTGGAGTTATCACAGAGAAAGGAGCTTCAGGTGAGGAAATGCCTCCATGAGATCTAACTATAAGGCATTTTCTCAATTAGTGATCAAGGGGGGAGGGCTCCTTGGGTAGTACCATCTCTGGGCTGGTAGTCATGGGTTCTATAAGAAAGCAAGCTGAGCAAGCCAGGGGAAGCAAGCCAGTAATTAACATCCCTTCATGGCCTCTGCATCAGCACCTGCTTCCTAACCTGCTTGAGTTCCAGTCCTGACTTCCTTTGGTGATGAACAGCAATGTGGAAGTAAGCTGAATAAACCCTTTCCTCCCCAACTTGCTTCTTGGTCATGATGTTTGTGCAGGAATAGAAACCCTGACTAAGACACACACTTTGAGCTTGTTCAGTAACTGGCCTGAGATTACAGGGCTTCCAAGGCTGGGGACACACAGCATTCTGGGATGCCTCGTGAAGCCAAGCCCTAGGGCTCCTGCCTAGATGATGATTCTCCAGCATCAGATACTTCTGTCCTCACCCGTGCTGTGCCTCCCAGCTTTCTCCTTTCCACTGGGAGAACAGCTTAAATCCCGAGCAAACCTGCTCAACAGAAATAAGAATTTCAAGCAGGCTAACAGGAGGAGGTCTGAGTTCTGCTTAATTGACCTTGTATCATTATTTCCATTGGATTGCCCTACATCAGGTGATAGATATTTACTAAGCACACTGGCCCAGTGGTTTCCTTTAGCACCTGCTTTAGCCTGAAGGAAGTTAATTGCATGGAAAGTACTTACCTGAACCACTGAGTTCCTTGTGCTCACCAATGCCAGAAATATATGCACACACATGTACATGTACACGTGCATGTGTGTGTGTGCGTGAGAGAGAGAGAGAGAGAGAGAGAGAGAGAGAGAGAGAGAGAGAGCAAGCACGCGCACGCACTGAGATCTTATGCCAGAAGGACTTTGCTAAAAGGCCATGCCCTTTAGCTCAGAGACTTCTTCTGAATGCAAAAAATGTAACCTGTTTGAAACAGTCCAAACATCCAGAGCAGGACCAGATGTACTGCAGACAGGAGAGAAGAGTAAACAATACAGGCTGGACCACCCAGACTAAAGGCGAAACCCCCTACGAAACCCCCTATGAAACCCCCACCCCTTGGGGAGACAAAGCAAGGCAGAAGAAAGGTAAATGTACAATCCGTAAAAGTTGTTCCTTTCCTCCTTTGTAAATCCAAGAAGACGATAAAGTACAGCTTTTGCTGGCAACACAATTACTTTAATTAAAATTTAGGGGGGTCAAAAAAAGTCAGTTCTGAGTGTCAGATTTCCCGTGATGTGTGCTCAGCCTGGGGAGATAGAAAAGCAGCCCTGTAAATAACTAGTGCACTGTGAGGGGAGCCATACACAGTACTGGAGTCACTGAGAGTTAGGATAGCAATTAAATGATAACCAGGGCTCCATTCTCCACTCTCCCTTGTCTCTGCCCTCATTTCACATGCAAGTAGCAATTAAATCCGGAAGACTCCGATGGCTTCTCCCATTCCTCATCCCAGCAGCGACCTCCCTCCATGTCTCTCCCTCCGTGTCTCTCTCTCCGTGTCTCTCCTTGGGGTCTTCCTCGAGCCCTTTCCTGAAGGCTGACCCCAGACAGGCTCTGTCCTAAAAAGCCACAGTGCTCGTCCTCTGTACGACGTATTTTCCATCATAAGTGTATGGATTTCAGCTTTGTGCTGTGTCTAAACAGGCATCTAATATACTCCCTAACAAGGTGATCATCTCAAGAGGGAGAATGTGTTTATCAATACACAGACATCAAGCCCTGAGAGCTGGAGAGGTCTTAGAAACATGATGCAGTGAGAGAACTTGCCTTAAGAAGTAAGGTGGAAAATGACTGAGAAAGACTTGATTTCAACTTCTGGCTTACACATACACACAGGGACACATGCACACACAGTTGAAAAGCAACTGTGAAAGAGACGCCAGTGACTTCTCAGGCCTATAATACACAGACATGCAAGATCACACAGAAATAGGCACATATACACAGAGACATGTGCATCTACATTATGCATGAGTATGCATGAGCGCATCCACACACACACACACACACACACACACACATACACATGCAATAGAAACAGGATTACAAATTATTTCATAGATTCTCTGCGTGCCATCATTAATGCGTCTTCATATGTGTGTAAGCATGTGTATGTATGTGCACATGGAGGCCTACAGTCAACGTAAGGTGTCACTCTTCACCTCAGTCACTCTTAACTTTTGAGACAGCATCTCTCACTAAACCTGGAGTTCATCGATTTGGCTAGACTGCCTGCCAAGATGCAGCAGGGACCTTCCTGTCTCTGCCTCCTTGGTGCTGGGATTATAGACATGTGCCACCACATCTGGCTTTTGCCTGGGCGACAAGGGATCTAAGCTCAGGTATACCATCTCCTCCCTAGCTTCACTGTGGCATATTCATGGACACTTTCATTGATCCTCTTTCCTGATTTTCCTTACTGCCCCCCACCCCTCATGCTAAGCGCCTCCTCTTCTACTGCTGTGCCTGGTAAGTTCTCCTACCTCCTTACCCCCACAAACATTTTTTAACCTTCCACTCCCCTAAGACCTCCCTCTACCTCTCGTGGTCCACTTCCTAGTTTATATCATACACACATATACACACTTGTTGCACACATGTGCACAAAGTTAAATGTAGGATCCACATATGAGAGAAGACATACACTATTTAGCTTTCTGAGTCTGAGTTATCTGTCAACATCACTTCTAATTCCATTCATGGCATTGTTTCATCTTTCTACAAGACAGAAAAAAAAATCCCACTGAGCACATAGATCACGTTTGCTTGGCCTATTCATCTGCTGGTGGGCATCTAGGCTGGATCCAGTACCCAGTTATTGTGGATCACATTGGTGGGTAAGGATCTCTGTGGCAGGACTTGAGAATCCTCTGGATCTTTACACCGTGAGGGACGTGGAGGCCACCACTTTCCATTCCTCCCTACATTCGCTATGGCTTCTTGGTCTTTTCTCACTAAGCCCTCCATTTCAATCTGGTTAGCCCATGACTCATTTATACATAAATGCGAGGCCCTGGGAGTCCTGTGATCTCTGAAGTTAAGCCAGAAAAGATGACAGGGCTTCCACTGCTTTCCTGGGATCCTTGGTTTGGGGTCCTGAGGTCACACTGTCTTATAAAGAGACGCCATCCAGATCACATGGAGAGAGCAATTAAGAATTCCAAGTGGACACGGAAAGAGAGGAACATTGAGAAAGACAGCGGGGGTGGGATGTGAGGGGGAGGGGGGAGAGAGAGAGAGGGGCAACCATGCTTTAGCTATTTCAGTCACTAGCCACACTGCAAACCAAAACTGTTCAGCCAAGCCTTCCCCACATTCCTGATCCATAGAAATGGAAGAAAATAATAAGATTGATTTTTTTTCCCAACTTAAGTCACTGTGATGGTTTGAATATGCTTGGCCCATGGGAAGTGGCTCTATTAGGAGGTATGGCGTTGGAGGAAATGTGGGGGTGGGTTTTGAGGTTCTATGCTTAAGCTCCAACCAGGACAGAAGAGACCTTCCTGCTGGCCACCCGCAGAAGCCAGTCTCTTCCTGGCTGCCTTCTGATCATGATTTAGAACTCTCAGCTCCTTCTCCAGCACCAAGTCTGCCTGGATAGTGCCATACTTCCTGCCATGATGATAATGAACCGAACCTCTGAAACTGTAACCATTTACATGTTTTCTTTGTAAGAGCCGCCTTGGTCATAGGGTCTCTTCACAGCAATGGAAACCCTACCTTAGACAGTCACCCAGTGGTAATTTGCCAAGCAGCACCAGGCTAGTGAGACAGTGCACCGCAGTAGCTAACTGCTGTGTTGTTATTTGGGGCAGTGTGAGGACGTCGCCAGAATCTTGCAGGTTTCACAACACAATTTTATTCCATCAGGAATGAATCAATGTCTCGGAGTCAGAGTCCCACTAACTGAGGTCCACTAATAGCTTCTCTGAAAACACTGATCTAGTCTCTTAGAAACTTAAACACCAAAGAGTACCAGTAGGTGGAGCAAATGAGTGGTACCTGCCCGCAGGGGCAACAGGTTCTCCAGTGTAGGTGAGGAAGACCAGGACAGGAGGGGCTATGACTAACCCTAAATGCATGCTGTCTAAAGAGACAGCATATTGATGTCACGATGACTATGGAGCCAGTATTGACTGGATATTCAATTTTCCAACAAAAACCTGAAATCTAGTTTTATATGCAGACTGCCATTTTAAAAGGTTAATGACAATGAGCCATAAATCCCTATCCTGATTAATACTATCTAAACCAAATTAAATAATTTTCCTTATTGGCTCCAACCCTGGGGATTTGTATGGCATACCTCTCATCTAATAAGCCTCTCTCAGAGAGCCTGCAATCTCAAAAAAACAGAGGACAATTCTAGAGACAAATATGCTCAAATGTTTGGCCATATTCTGTGTTCTTGGAGTAGGCCTGTGGATGTTATATTGTAGGTTCTAATCACAGTGTAATGCTCTGCTGAGAGTCCCTCCATAGCTGCATTCACAGAACAGTCTTGAGTCTGGTACAGTGGATCCCCCACTACCTCAAGGCTTTCTAGAAAAGGAGTGATATTCAATAAAATATACCAGCTTGGCTAGGCTAGCTGTCAAATATTTAACTTCAAGAGTCCGTCACTTGCCCAAACTCTTTCCAGCTAATGCTAAGAAATCCAAAAGATTCAGAAAACCAAGTTTCCTCATTATCTGAACCCACTGTGTGACTTGCCCTATTTGAACTCAGGAACCAAACACCTACATGTACAGTCAGTCACATTGGCACTGAATAACATTTCATAAAGTGAAGACTGTATTACGGTGATGCTCAATGAGGTGATAATGAATGTAGGAAACCTCTATGGCCTCATGTATTGGTTTCTATAGCGCCCATGTAACAGGATACCTAAACAACCTAGCATGAGGAGAGAGATTTTGGCTCACAGGTCAGTCCATAGATGTTTGGCTGCATGAATCTAAATAGGACATCATGGCAGCCCAAGTGTGCTGCAGAGGGGGTTCCTACCTTGGACAGACAAGAAGCAGAGACAGAGAAAGGGGAACTAGGGTTCAGAAATAATAAAGACACCCCCCCAGTGGCTTACTCTCTCCAGCTAGGACCCACTTCCCAAAGTTTCCAATGTTGCCCAAAATGGTACCACCAGATGGGGACCAAACCTTCAACATATGAACATGTTAGGGACACTTAATATTTAAACCATAACACCCAGTGTTATCACGGATATGCTTATATCATGAACAACACATTACTTGTATTTGTGTTAAAGCTGGTATAAACAAGCCGGCTGTACTGCCAGTCATGTCAAGGTAGAGCACATACGTTAATGTTCAGTATATACTACTTGGTAATGACAATAAATGACAGCATCATTCATTTCTGTATTTATTATATTTTTAATCATTAGACTATACTACTTATAAAACAACTGACTTCGAGGTCTGGCTGTTATGTTAGAAACAGCCTCATGCTCTTCACCCGGATCTCTTCTTCTAATTGCATCTAGAGGCCAACCTGAATGATCTATGCCATCTAGATCTGTGTAACTAGGCTCTAGGATTCTTGATATGCAGAGGATCTCACCTTACAGAGAATTTCTAACAGTGTAACGCCTCATTAAGTGGTACAAGACTCTCCTTATTTAGGAAGTGAGTGCATCTTGCTTTTAGCATCCTAAGTAGCTCTCCATTGCTTTAGCTGTGCTGGCCTCTCTTTCTAGACCCTGGCCCATAATTCGGGATCCAAACCGACAGCCTCTGGCCTAGCAGTAGCGTGGAGAACCAGTGGTCCGCCGGCACAGCCCAGGACCCGTGACCTGAAGCAGGAGTTCAAATTGACTCTTCATCTAGAAAAGAGAACGATGAAGACACAGCTATTGATTTCCCACACAAAAGTGGCTTCAATTATAACATTTTGCTACAAATGGCATGCCACTCACCCTCCAGTTGATTCTCAGCTGTACCTAACCCACCTTGGCCTCAACAGCTCCATTTCCTAGAGTTTCTCCTTCTGGGTTCTCCAACAAGAGGTAACACTGGGAGACTGAGTGCCAGCAAAGATGGAGAAGTCGGGGCATCTCCCATTCCTTCTGCACTTATTGACAGCTCCTCCACTGGCCCAATTCACAGGAGACTTGACTGTCTCCATTCTAAATCTGGTTTCTCCTGAGAATCTGGTCTCTCACTGCCCTTTGTGTAGAGCCAATTCCAGCCCGAGCAACATATGTGGGTAGATATATAAGCCAGGGCAGGCCATTCATTCTCTCTGGAATGGCCACATGACCTAGTCCGAGCCAGTCAGGTCAAACAGAATTAACACTGTGGATTTTGTGAGGAAAAAGGAATTGCATTTTTCTCAAATTTGGGGATCTAAAAATATCATTAGGGAGTTCCTTCAAGAAGGTAGAGTGCTTGGAAAGGGGTCAGAAAGATTCTGTAGAAGAGAGAGTGAGGGTGAGAGCGAGATCATGTCCTGGTGCTATAATTTAGATCTCTATGGTTAGTTGTGTTCGGCATTGAATATATTTAAGTTTGTGTTGTCTTGCTGTTTCTTACAACCTAAGGAGATGTGACTAAATCACCAGTAGCCAGTAAGGCATTAGGGTAGCCGAGGAGAATCTCCTGGTGAGCAAGCTCTCGGGTTAGTTTAGAGAGGAGCAAGATCCATTGGCTACTTGAAGCAGATGGCAGAAGTGAACAGGGTACACCTCTTCCATTTTGTCTCCACCTTGATACCACTACTTATAGCCTATATAATAAAGAGGCAGAGCCAATATTTCCTCATGGTTCACTAATCTGGGATAAATAAGAAGACAGAAGAAAGATCATGGCTGTTTTAAATGAGTCCAAATTGCTGGCTTCATGTGAGCCACAATGAATGTATACTGAAAGGATTTCTCCTTGGCAGCACTGGAGATTGAAGCGAGAGTCTCAGGCACCACAGGCAAGCTCTATCACTGAGCTATGGCCCTGGGCACTTACAGGATTTGGAGATGAGAAGAAAGGATTGAGGGACACTGGAAAAACACCTGGAATTTTACAAATGGGTTTTGTTATTTATTGTCCAGTGAGCTGTGTATAATCCTTGGAAATTAAACAGTTGGTGGTATATTTTTTTTAACAGTGAAACAAGACAACACATGAATTTTAAAGGAGCAACCTGCTCTCCATCTCTTTTCTCAAATAAAAGTAAAAATGAATTAAAAGAGATGTGGCAGACATAATGTAGCCACATGTTTGGCAATTTTTTTGTTTTCTTGCTTTTTAAAGTTCCATGGAAACACAAGTCTCATGCTAGTACAGGTGAGTTAATCAGCTGATCAGAATCAATGGGGGTTCGATTAATGATGCTTATAGGGTACTCTCTAGGGGACTGTTGGGGGACTCTGTCCTACTATAAATTACGTATCAGTGAATATCATACTTATTGATTCTAGAATTATATAAACCACAAAGAGGTTTGCCAACAAAATTAGGATTTAAACTATTCGTAACAGGTAACAGTAATTTGCCTTGAAAGCATAGGATCATTTTTAGTTTTAAGAATAAAAGTATTCCATTTAGGTTTAAGGAAAACTACATGAGTATTCATTGAAGGAGATATGGGTTAACTAAATTTTATTTTTAAAAATAGGTGAATTTAAAACTGATGGTAAGTGCATATAAAGATTGCAGACCTGCACCCCCTGGGCCCTTAGAAGAAGCAGAAGGACCCAGAAGGAGCAGAAAGGTGGCCGTAGGTGACACTCAGTGATCAGAAAGCAAGTGTTCTTACTTCCTCTTTGTGTTCTATAAATGACAGACTTTCTACAATTACCTTCTGTAATTAAAATGTCATACTAGCTCAATATAGATCCACAGCATTACATGGCTGGTTTTAAAAAAAAAATGAGAGACTTCAGACTTAGACTGTATGCATAGGATTATGTTTTTATAAAAAGGATGTCAATTGGCCAACTGTGCTACTCTGTACTTGAGCACCCTTATCTGGAACCTTATCTGGAATCAACTCCAATGCCATTTCTAAAGCTAAACCTCGACACTTTAGTTTGTATATGGGAGTGGAAGATGGGGGTGTCTTGAAGGGTAAAAAACAGGTACGTACAGCAAAAGGATAAGACATAAGGGTGTGTGCTTGTGCCTTTTACATATATGAAGGGTTCTCGTACTAAAAGATCAAAAGATTTGCAACAGACTTTAGATGACCAAGTATTTTCCCACACTTAACTGCATGGAGATGGCATGTGGCTGGGTCATGATCAACAGAAGGTAGGTACATTTACTATTTTCATACTCAGGCCTAACAGACTGGCACTCCTGTCTCCACTAACTCTGATGAAGCCAAGAGCTGTAAAGAATACAAGGGATGTATAGGAAAATGCCTTGTGATGACCAGAAGGCTGTCTCTCAAGAGCCACCTAGAGAAACCCATGTATAGCCAGTGACGTCTGATTCCACGATCCAGACAATTCAATCCAGCCACCAGACACATAAGTGATAGGTGACATCCTCCAAGGGATCGAAGCAAGAGCCACCCAGATGAGCCCTTCAATCTCAGAATAATGGGAGATAATAATAAATTAGTATTTTGAGTTGCTAAGTTTGGGAAATAGAAAATTGGGACACTTCCTACAGCTAGCTTGATCTCAATATAATGAGTAGTGGTGGGCACCAAGAGATTTTGAGTGAGAGATTGGCAGTATTGCTTTGTGTAAGGACTCCTACAGTACAGTGTAGGATGGATAAGAGGTGTGTCATGCCTGAGACAAATTCAGAGATGACATTTCAAAACTTTGTACCCAGCTGCTGGAAACTGTTAGCTGTTAAGACAAAACCAAACCACAAGATGAGCTGGCTCTAACCTGAAGAATTTCCCACAGTAGACAAGTATAATGAACAGAAATGAGAAACCTGAACAAAGGCCAATGAGTTGTTCTTAATGACATGAGGTAGCATTCCTGGGTCTAGTGTACTTGCTGAGCAAAGCCATGGATTGCACGGCCTTCTTCAGCAGCAGCTTCCTGTCCTCACTTTACTCTGGTATCACTTTCATTTCGACTTTCGCCATTTCACTCATCTCTTTCTCAGACCCTGCTTTCTCCTTGACTCCCCTTGCCGTAAGTCACCTGGATATTAGATCCATAGTTTAGGAGCCTTCTCTAGTCAATGCATGGATGTGAGCTTCATGTTTAGGAGTTCTGGATTAATAAGAATGAGTAGAAGAACTCCATGCTTTTACAGCACCCTGAGCTCAGTTACCTAAGATAGGGAAATTCTTCCAGCATTTTCCCCATTACACTAACTATATTTACCCTCACGCCTTTATGACAAATCTTCAGAAGCTGCTCCCCCATGAAGACCATATATTGCACTGCTCTAACATCGCCTATGAGGCAGCACCTACGTCAGCTGTGGGGTGGCCAGGAGCTTTTAATGGGGGAGCGACTCATGCCTAGCTTTCTCATCTGAAAAATGACGCCTTTGGGTGGCGTAATGAGGCAGCACTTCACGATCTCTCCTTGTATTAGTCACTTTGAGAGCAAAACACCTGGCAGAGACAGGAGACCCAAGGAGAGATTTATTTTGGCATATGGTTTTAGAGAGTTCAGTCTATGGTTGCTTGACCCACTAAGTTTCAGAAGATCATCTCATTGTGATGGAGGAGCATGTAGCAGAAACAACTGGTAGACCTGGAAACAGGGAGACAAAGCAAGAGCCAGAAGCTGAGTATAAGCTTACACGACTGCCTCTGGTGAAACTACTTCTGCCAGCTAAAGATTTTGCAGCCTCCAAAATATCGCCACCAGCTGTGCGTCAAGCAATTAAAATACAAGCCTGTGGGGAACACGGCAGACTCAAACCTTGATGATCTATAATTTTCTGTCACGATATCCCTACTCTTTCCAATCTGCAGATTTACCACAGTGTGTGCATGTGTACACGCCTTTCTTTGTTCCTTTATTGTCCTGGATCCTTCCAGCCAGTAAATGAACTGGGGCAGAAGCTCTGCCCTTGTTCACCACTCTGTCTTCAGCACCTCAGACAGTGCCTGACCCAGTCAAGACTCCCAATGCAAATGGTCCCCAATGGAGTTACTAGAGAAAGGACACAAGGAGCTGAAGGGGTTTGCAGCCCCATAGGAGGAACAATATGAACCACCAACCAGTACCTCTAGAGCTCCCAGGGACTAAACCACCAACCAAAGAGTACACATGGAGGGACCCATGGCTCCAGCCGCATGTGTAGCAGAGGATGGCCTTGTTGGACATCAATGTGAGGAGAGGTCCTGGGTCCTGAGAAGGCTCGGTGCCTCAGTGTAGGGGAAAACCAGGACCGGGAAGTGGGAGTGGATGGGTTGGTGAGCAGGGGGAAGGGAGGATGGGGGTTTTCGGAGGTAAAACCATGGAAAGAGATAACATTTGAAATCTAAATAAAGAAAATATCTGATAAAAAGAAAAAAAGGAAAAAAACAAACAGACAAAAAAAAAAGCTTAAAAAAAAAACTGCCTATGTAAGACTCAGAGGATTTACGGTTCAGCAAACTCAGAGTAGGGTGTGAGGAGATGTCTTCATGGGTAAGTTACTTAGCATGCAAGTACATATGGACCTGGGTTAAATGTTCAGAATCCATGTAAATATCAGGCGCCATGGAACACATCTGTAATCCTGGGACTCCTACAAAAAGATAGGAGGCGGAGTCAGGAGAATTTCTGGCCCAGGGAGGCTGGCACACACAGTGGTAAACAACAAAGAGACCTGGAGAGTAGAGGCTGAGACCTAAGGTTGTCATGGACCTCCATATGCAAACCATGATATTCATGTTCTTACACTCACAGACACACATGAATACATGTATACACACACACACACACTGAGAAGGGAAATGTAATGGAACCACAAAAAAGAAAATCATCAATATTTAAAATTGTGGTTTGGTCCCTATTCACAAATATCAAGGGACCAGCATAAGACAGTGGATTAACTCACCAACTGGCTATCCAGTGCCAGAGGACCAGCCCTGACAACATCCATACAAGTAGCGTTATATGGAATAAGCAGGTTATATTTAGAAATGTACATACATACACAAATAATAATTTAAAAAAAAATAATTGGCCATGAATTTGAAGGAGAGCAGGGGTGGGGTTATGAGAGCAGGGGGTGGGATTATGAGAGCAGGGGGCGGGGTTATGAGAGAGTTTGAAGGGAAGAAAGGGAAGAGGAAAATGATGTAATTATACTAATAATCTCAAAACTAAATAAATAAACAAATCACCTCCACGTGGCTGATGTTATTTTCCCAAATACTGTCACTTCATCCCTTTTGGCAGGACATCATCAAGCAGAGAATGATTTGACAGTATCTGTGGTTGAGCAAAGGTATTTCTCTTCTATGAATTCATATTTAAATTATACTCTGAGTAGATGAAAGAATGCTACCATGTCTTGTTGAGGAAAACAACAGGCATTTTCCCACTAGAAAAACAACTGAGCCTACAGCAGATGCCTGCATTCTGGGAAAGGGGGGTCAGGAGAGAGAGGGAAGGAGCTGTCAGGCTGTCCCACTCTCACACTATCAAGTGTGATTCGTTGGCTTATTGCAGCCTGGAGGAGCCATGCAGCTCAAGATGAAGATTTCCATATGGCGATGCAAATTAGGACCCTCTGCAGAGGTGTCTTGAACAAGAGCCAGTAACCTGGGGAAATGTTTGCAAGCAGCAGAAAGAAAGGAAAGTTTGGTAGAAGGATGGAGGCAGTGTGTCTTTAGCGAAAGGAAAGTTACTGCTGAAGATGACATTGTTTTATAAGCACTGCCTTTATCCAATGGCTGCTGAGGCTTCCTGAGCATTGGGTCGTTGATAAGCAGGGTTGCGGGCTATTGCTTTTAGCATTTAACACTAGCACTAAAAGAGAATTTTCTGTGTGTGTGTGTGTGTGTGTGTGTGTGTGTGTGTGTATGTGTGTGTGTGTGTGTGTGTGTGCATGTGTGCGTGTGTGTGTGTCTCCCTCTCCCTCTTCCTCTTCCTCCTCCTCCTCCTTCTCTCTCTTACTCTCTCTCTCTCTTTCTCTTTCTCTGTGTCTGTGTATGTGTGTGTATTTATTCATATATGTGCATGCTAGTGGAGGCCAGATGTTGACCTCAGATATCTTCTATTGCTATCAGCATATGTATGATTGTATACATCTGCATCTACATCTACCTATACCTATGCCTATGCCTATACCTATACCTATACCTATACCTATACCTATACCTATACCTATACCTATACCTATACCTATACCTATACCTACACATGTATTAGATATAGTCTCTCATTGGCCCTGGAGCTCACCGCTGTGGCAGGTTGAGCAGCCATCACAGCCCGGGAGCCTCCTGTCTCGCTTTTCCATGCTAGTGTTTGTTGCAGACATGGATCATTACATTTTTTATATATAGGTGCAGCAAATCTGAGCCCATGCCCTCATGCTTGTGTGGGCTCTGCACTGACAGAACTCTCTCTCCAACTCCTGCACTGGCCTTTAGAGTCATCTGCTGTCCCTCTGCACCTGCGCTTGCCCACCTCTGCCTTGCGGTCTCCTCCTTGCAGCTGTGGAGGCCTCTCTTCCACACCTCTGAATAAAGAGGTCTGCATGCTTCTCCTCTCACCCCAGCTCTAGTTTACAAATCACAGCTAATGGGTGTGTCCATGTGAACTACGTGTGACGTATGTGAACTACATGTGCCTCAGGATAACTGTGAGCACTCCCTAACACAAAATTATAAACTTCCTGTGGTGGCTTGAATATGTTTAGCCTAGGGAGTGGCACTGTTAGGAGGTGTGGCCTTGTTGGAGTAGGTGTGGCCTTGTTGGTGTGGGTGTGGCCTTGTTGGAGTAGGTGTGGCCTTGTTGGAGGAAGTATGTCATGGTTGAGGTGGGCAATGAGACCCTCCTCCTAACCAAGTGAGAGTCAATCTTCTCCTAGCCATTTTCAGATGAAGATGTAGAACTCTCAGCTCCTCCTGCATCACACCTGCCTGGATCCTGCCATGCTCCCACCTTGATGATAATAGACTGAATCTCTGAACCTGTAGGCCAGCCCCAACTAAATGTTGTCTTTATAAGAGCTACCTTGGTTGTGGTGTCTGTTTACAGCAGTAAAACCCTAACTAAGACAACTACTTAAAGTATTGTAAAAAAAAGAAAAAGAAAAAAGAAAAAAGAAAAAGAAAAGAAAGAAAGAAAAAAATTGACAAGTTTTTGAGGTAACTTGGCTGCCTGGATCTTTCAAGTGAACTTTGTAGGTAACAACGTCATGTTGCAACATTCAAAGGTAAGGTGCATCTGGCTATGTGTTAGACAGGTCCAAGCTGCTAGGCCTGGATGGGGCCAAGGCTGAGTCCTCACTCTCTTAGCTCTGTGGCTTTAGTTACCTCACACTCCATACCCTAAGCTGACTTCTAGCTCAAGATGCTTGTGGAGTTTGGATAAGAACTTAAACATGAGGAACAAACTTCTCAGTAGAATCTCTACCACTGACCAACATAGAACCCCAGGCAAGCTAGTTACATTTCATTTCAGGTTCATATCCATCCAGGTTCATTTTCAGGTTCACATCCGGAAATGGGAAGTAATGAAATAATCTCCAACTCATAGACAGTGATAAGGATTTGAGGGTTGGGGCACACATGGCACACACAAAGCCTTACATGCAGAAGTCACCATATAAGCTTTACTCGCATTCAGCCAATTGTTTTAAATATGTAGCCTTATTTTTTTTTACCTGCTTACAAAATTAATACATTAATACCACAGAAATCCTGGAACTCTGCTTGTTTTGTCTTTGTAGATATTTCCCAAGTGCTTCCAAAATACACTCAGCCAATTTCTACTTGTAGTGGAGCCATCCTCTCTCTCAGGAGGCCTCAGTAAGATGGGGGTGGGGGGGTGGGGGTGGCAGTCTCACAGGTCTCCAGCAATCAGGAAGTTTTTCTTTACTTTCCCCAAGAGCAAGCCACTACCTGGGGCAAGATTGAAATGAAGGCCAGAAGTTGTTTCCTTGAGGGCTGCTTGCTTGTTTGTTTTATGAGTTTGGGTGGTTGTCATTTTAATTTGGCTTTGTGGTGCTGCTTTCCCTCTGGAAAAGAGTCACTCCCTTTCAGAATCTAGGGAGAGGAAAAAAATCCCCATACTGTGTGCTGGCCTTGAAAAAAAAAAAAACAGAGAGAGAAGGGAAAGAAATACCTAAGATTCTCCCTGGCAACACCAGAAGCTAGAGGGGAGTCTTTCTCTTAATTAGATCAGTGTCACAAGTCATATAACATAAAGTTTACCAAGGACACTTTGAAGGTGGAAGGAAATACAGTTAATAACCACGATTAGAAGAGAAGACCAGAATGGGTGGCTGGTAAGTGCACATAGCCACTTACCCATCACCTGCCGCATAGCTGAGGCCTCTTCAAAACTTTGGCTCTATAGTCAAATCGGCTTTGGGATTCAAAGTGCCCTATCCTATTTCTGCCCCAGAGTTTTCCTTCCATATTATAGCACTCTGACAAGGATAAAGGACTATCCCTCCCCAAATGAAAAAAATGTCTGAGCCTCTTCACCGGGTGAGAAACAGCACAGGCTCTAGGGAGATTTCATGAATGATGCTGTCCTCGCGATCCTGAGATGTAGATGCAGACAGCATTCTCCCTAGAGGGCAGGCACGTGGTGAAGCAGCTCAAACACAGTCTCACTGAATTGGCGTAACCGTGGGCAAGCTTAGAACGGGTAAACGAATGTCAAGGTCAGAACAGCAATAGGAACGGGAGAACCAAAACTTGGCCCAAGTTATTTCTGGTACCTAAGGCCACTCCTATAACTACTAAGGCTGTGGTCATGGAGTTAAGGAAGCCAAAAGGGGGCGGGGCGTGAGGAGATTGCTCAATGGATAAGAGCACTAGGTCTGCAACCATGTGGACCTAAATCTGATTCCCAGCACCTGTTTAAAAATCCAGCATGATTGTACACACGTGTGACCCCTAGCGCTTGGGACTAGGAGGCAAGAAGCTCCTGAGCCTCTGGCCAGCTAGCCTAGTGATCAACCCTGCTTAAAGGCAAAAAGGCAGAGTGAAGGAGGAGGCCACCTGATGCCCTGCTCTGACTTCCACAAACACAGGCTTTGACGTATGGGCTCTCACACTCATCTATATGCCCCACTGCACACCATGCTCAGTAAGCAACACACATATACCTGGGTATACACATAAACATGTGTATACACATTGTCCCTAAGACAGCCATGTCGTTATGTCCATCTTACAGATAAAGATCTGAAACACAGAGAAAGTAGCCCGTCCCAAGTCCCCAAGCTCTTAAAGTACAGGAGACACAAACTCAAGCAGTTCAATCCTGGCCACCAGAGTCCCCATTGCCCTCGGCTTTCTGTTACGATGATGTTCGTGATGACCCAGGGCAGGATTCCTTCATGATTTTTTTTTTATTAATTTTTGAGATTTTAATGTCTTCGTTCTCTCCTTCCCTTTTCTCCCTCCAAATTTTCCCATGCAACCCACCTTGCTCTTTGAAACTTACTGCCTCTTTTTTTTTTTATTAATACACATATACCACAAGATGATAGACAGACAGATAGACAGACAGACAGATAGGCAGGCGGGCAGATTCCCAGTTCCATAAATACAACCTGTTTGCTTTGTAAAATGGTTGTTTGCGTGTATGCTTTCAGGGCTGACCAACTGATCATTTGGTATTGGATAACCAGTTTCTTCTCTAGGGAACACTACATCACCCTTCTCCCAGCTTTTCTTAGTAGCCTATGTAGTCCATGTAGGACTGAGGCCTTAGGAACTTTTGCCATCCATATTAAAGCCTATCGCTGCCATCCTTAGTCAGCTCATGTTGGTGAGCCTTCTGACACTTAGGAGATATAATCTCAGAGGAAACCATTCCTCTGGCTTGTACAATTACTCTTCCCTCTCTTCAGCAGTGATACATGAGTCTTAGGTAAAGGAACTGTGTTGTAGATCTACCAGTTGAGACTGAGCATCTCACTTTACATTTTTATTGGTTGTATCTCTCTGTGATGGTCTCCATCTACAAGATAACATTCTTTAGGTGGGAGGTTCTCTCTGAGAAGATCTGACAAAATTAAGAGCCAGGCTGACTTTCATCCAATATAATAAATTCTTATGATATTATTATTTATTTGATGGACAACTTTCTGGAGTTTCCAATGACAGAGCAAGAAATGCACATCTTCTCCAAGGAGAGTTAAGAATACCAGGAATCTTTGGAAAAAGAGTTATATACAAGTACCACACTGTGGCCTCTACAATGTCCAGCTCTGTTCTGTGCAATCATCCTTGGCAAGTAGCATTGTTTCTGTATTTTACAACTAAAGAAGCAATGAGGGTCAGGGCAGAAAGAGCTCTGCTGAGCACTAGCTCTGGTCTTACATAAGCAGAACTTCTCCAGGGATGGATCACAACAGCACTCATACTTCTTAATGTTCCATGGACACACACACATGAACACATACACACACACACACACACACACACACACACACACACACACACAGGCTAGCTCTTTGAAGCACTAAATATAGAGCTAATTACGAGACTCACTGCTTGTTCTGATTTGTGCAAGTTTATAAAGTCCACTTCAGGCAAAACTAAGGCTGACTCCCAGGAGTAAAGAAGTGAGTTCACATTTACAATCTTCATAACCCTGCTGCAAATATTTAAGTGGGAAGATACAGTGATTTATCACAGTGTCTCACAGGCTGTGAGCTATGCTAGTGAAGTTCGGGAAGATCTGAGAAGTGAGGGCTGCAGGAATCTCTTGGGATAAAATATTCTAATTACTAAATGAACAGGGCATTCTGAGAATATTAGATTCAAATGGGTTCTTCCACATTTGCAAAGCCATTGGAGAATACACCATAGAAGGAGCTTATTACATATTTACAGGACCAGATTAATGAGTATACACCCACAACAAAGCACACACACGCACACACATGCACACACACACAAGAATAAAAGTTGTGGGTTAAATTATTCCTGCAAACACACTCTCTGTGTCCCACTTGTGTTACCCAGGCTGACAATCTGCTGAACTGCCAACATCTCCTCCTTATCCTCCCTAAGCTGTGCCCTCAGAGTAAAATAAAAGCTATGTGTCTCTTCTCTGGTGTCTCCGGCTCTCATATCCCTCCTTGAGGCTTCTCCTCACCTCTTCTTTCTCTCTCTACCGTCCTCCTCTACCTCCACTTTAAAAATGAGATGTAGAGAAGACACATGTCCCCAGTTTGCAACCCGCTATGCAGGAACCAAGAGACTGCTAGATGGGAAACAATATGGAGACACACTCAATATCAGGACACACAAGAGGTGCTGCCCTGAAGACTACTAGCTCCAAAGGCTGGCTCATTTTGCATGGGCTACAGAAATTGATTTCTCTCTTTTGGAAGAAGGTAGCATTTTCAACGTCTTCAAATGGGTAACTTATAGAAGTGAACAAACCTATGTGGAGATCAGATCTCCAGTAAATAAGCCTCTCTGACAACAAAAGAAGGAAGAAAGGTACTTGGGGGCCCAAGACCCCAAGCATACAGAAAATACAAGTCCATTCCACAGCAGCCTCAGGCAAGAACTAATTGACTTCCATTAGAATCCATACTTTGAGTGCTAAGATTGCAGAACCCACACAGTGAGCCTCTGCCGTGCATCCAAAGAATAAAGGGTTAAGAAACAAAGTCACCACCTCTGAATCCTATGCAAGAGCAGCAACATGCCTGCTCACAAGCAACTACAAATATGGGGATGGTGTGGTGTGGGTGTTAAAGTTTGACTCTAAACCAAGCAGGGATGCTAGCTAGAGTCTATTAGACAACAGCTCTTCAGCCACTGAAGCAGATGTTAACATAGACATTACTGTGGGCTGAGAGGGGCTAGGTACCCTCTACTTCTCCACAGTTTCACTCCTAGCCAAAAATTGGCTCCAGCTTCTTTCATGACAGTGGATAACTTACTCCTAGAACAACACATTGTCCTAATGAGGTCAGGAACATGATCAGAAGTCTTCGGTCCTCAGTACTGTCCAAAGATGAGAGGTTGAGAGTTAAGTTAATAGTATTTCATGTCCAATCTTTGCAGCTTTTTTTTTTCTGTGTAAAAGCAAATATTCCTGAGGGAAGTAAGGCCTTAATCCAGACCTGATAAATAGGTTTTACCTAAGGTACTAACTTTGATCAATTGATCATGGCTGCCAAGAGCATTATACTGAGAAAGATTATAAGCTGCTCCCCTGGCAATACTCAAAACATTTAGAAATCCACCAGTCAACACAAAAACCAACTGCACTGCTGGATCAACCACTTCAGTCAGTCTCCCTAACCCTCACCCTTCTGAGTTATTGAGCTCCCTATTGATTTGGGGTTTAACTCCCTAGTTGCTAGTACTTTGGGGAGATCCTGGGGAAGCCCTTAAGACCGCAGCTCCATAGTAAGTGATCACAGAAGTGGTTCAATGACTAAACCTCTTTGTTACATGCTGAGTGTAAGTTCCAGCTATACCTTGGATTCACAAGAGAAGGCCAACATTGATTCACCACTGTCTGCCTTAAGTTGAGGATAGATGATATGATCACTCCATGCTAAGTATTGGCCTGCAGAATTTACCTTCCTACAGTTCTAACAACTAGCCAGGCAGTGGTGATGCACGGCTTTAATTCTAGTGCTCAGAAGGCTGAAGCATGCAGATCTCTGAGTTCAAGGCTAGCATTGTCTACAGAGTGAGTTCCAGGGTAGCCAGGCCTACACAGAGAAACCCTGTCTTGAAAAGCAAGCACATAAGAGTATAACAACTGATGAATTAAATAAGAACCAATTCTAACCCTTCTCCAGTGCTTTCAAAATACCAAAAACTAGAGAATACTTCTAAACTGACTTTATAATGGTAGTGTTATTCTGATATCAGACACAAAGATGCTAACAACAGAAAAAACAGATAGGTATAGTCTAATAGCCTTAATGAGCATAGATGTAAAGATTATCAAAAAAAGAAACTATCAAGTTGAATGAAAAGGCACATAAAAAGGATCACTTGCTATATCAAATGTGGTCTATCCCAGGAGTGTAAGTTTGGTTTCATATATGCAGTACTATAAGTATGATATATCATATGAACAGAATGAAAGGCTAAATACATGTGTCATCTCTCATAAAATCAAGAAAAATATGAGAAATTTATCAGCCTTTCATGATGAAGACTTTTGGTAAGTTAAGTAAACAACAATGTAGCTGAATATAATAAAAAACCACATATAAACTAAAGCTAATATAAGCAGTGCTAAAAGTTGAAGGACTTTCCTCTCAGATCAGTAACAAGAGATATCCAGTCTTGCCATTTTTATTAAATATAAGAAGTACTAGAAATCCTGGCCAATGTGACTAGGCATGAAAAAGGCAAGGTGATTTTCTCTCCAGTGACTGTCTAAGGTGGGACCAGCCAGGAGTGCACAGGCCACAGAAGCGGCAGAGCAGCAGGGACAGGGTCCTTCCTGATTCCATCTGCACCCAGGAGCTGGGGCTATTCCACAGCCCTCTGTGCACAGGTCCTACCGGGAGAGAGTTAGTCTTCCAGGAGTGCTGATACAGGCTTACAGGCCCACAGGAAGGACAAGCTCATGCCAGGGACAGCAAGACCAACTAATACCAGAGATAACCAGATGGCAAGTGGCAAGAACAAGAACCTTACCAACAGAAACCAAGGCTATGTGGCCTCATCAGAACCCAGTTCTCCCACCACAGCAAGTCCTGGACACCCCAACACACCAGAAAAGCAAGATTTGAATTTAAAATCACTTCTCATGATGCTTATAGAGGACTTTAATGAGGATATAAATAATTTACTTTAAAAAAAAAAATACAGGAGAACACAGGAAAACAGGTAGAAGACCTTAAAGACGAAACACAAAAATCCCTTAAAGAATTACAGGAAAACACAGACAAACAGGTGAAGGAATTAAACAAAACCATCCAAGATCTAAAAATGGAAGTAGAAACAATAAAGAAATCATAAAGGGAAACAACTCTGGAGATAGAAAACCTAGGAAAGAGATCAGGAGTCATAGATGCAAGCATCACCAACAGAATACAAGAGATAGAAGAGAGAATCTCAGGAGCAGAAGACACCATAGAAAACATTGACACAACAGTCAAAGAAAATGTAAAATGCAAAAAGCTCCTAACCCAAAACATCCAGGAAATCCAAGACACAATGAGAAGACCAAACCTAAGGATAATAGATATAGAAGAGAGTGAAGATTCTCAACTTAAAGGGCCAATAAATATCTTCAACAAAATCATAGAAGAAAACTTCCCTAACCTAAAGAAAGAGATGCCCATGAATTACAAGAAGCCCACAGAACTCCAAATAGATTGGACCAGAAAAGAAATTCCTCCCATCACATAATAATCCAAATTCCAAATGCACTAAACAAAGAAAGAATATTAAAAGCAGTAAGGGAAAAGGGTCAAGTAACATATAAAGGCAGGCCTATCAGAATTACACCAGACTTCTCACCAGAGACTATGAAAGCTAGAAGATCCTGGGCTGATGTCATGCAGATCTTAAGAGAATACAAATGTCAGCCCAGACTACTATACCCAGCAAAACTCTCAAACACCATAGATGGGGAAACCAAAGTATTCCATGACAAAACCAAATTCACATAATATCTTTCCACAAATCCATCCCCTCAAAGGATAATAAAAGGAACCCTCCACCACAAGGAGGGAAACTATACCCTAGAAATAGCAAGAAAATAATCTTCTTTTAACAAACCAAAAAGAAGATAGCCACATAAATACCTCTAACAATAAAAATAACAGGAAGCAACAGTCACTTTTCCTTAATATCTCTTAACATCAATGGACTCAATTCCCCAATAAAAAGACAAAGACAACAGACTGGATGCATAAACAGTACCCAACATTTTGCTGCATCCAGGAAACCCACCTCAATGACAAAGACAGACACTACTTCAGAGTAAAAAAAAACTAGAAAACAATTTTCCAAGCAAATAGTTCCAAGAAACAAACTGGAGTAGCCATTCTAATATCAAATACAACTGACTTTCAATCTAAAGTTATCGAAAAAGATAAGGAGGGACACTTCATACTCATCAAAGGTAAAATATACCAAGATGAAGTCTCAATTCTGAACCTCTATGCTCCAAATGCAAGGGCATCTACATTCATAAAAGAAACTTTGCTAAAGCTCAAAGCACACATTGTACCACACACAATAATAGAGGGAGAATTCAACACCCCACTCTCTGCAATGGACAGATCATGGAAACAGGAACTAAACAGAGACATAGTGAAACTAACAGAAGTTATGAAACAAATGGATTTAACAGATATCTATAGAACATATTATCCTGAAACAAAAGACTATAACTTCTTCTCAACACCTCATGGTACCTTCTCCAAAATTGACCATATAATTGGTCACAAAACAGGCCTCAACAGATACAGGAAGACTGAAATAATCCCATGTACCCTATCAGATCACCATGGATTAAAGCTAGTCTTCAATAACAACATAAACAATAAAAAGCCCACATACATGTGGAAGCTGAACAATACTCTACTCAATAATAACTTGGTCAAGGAAGAAATAAAGAAATTAAAGACTTTTTAGTGTAATGAAAATGAAATTGGGACTGGAGAGATGGCTCAGCAGGGTAAGAGCACTGACTGTTCTTCTGAAGGTCCTGAGTTCAAATCCCAGCAACTACAGGGTGGCTCACAACCATCCCTAATGAGATCTGATGCCCTCTTCTGGTTTGTATGAAGATAGTTACAGTATACTTACATATAATAATAGATATAATAATAAGTAAATAAAAGAAAATAAAATCACAACATACTCAAACTTCTGGGACACAGCTCTGAGTGCCTCCAAAAAGAAACTGGAGAGAGCATACACTAGCAATTTGACAGCACAACTCAAAGCTCTAGAACAAGAAGAAGCAAATAGACCCAAGAGGAGTAAAAGACAGGAAATAATCAAACTTAGGGCTGAAATCAACCAAGTAGAAACAAAAAAACTATAAAAAGAATCAACAAAACCAGGAACTGGTTCTTTGAGAAAATCAATAAGATAGATAAACCCTTAGCCAAACTAACCTGAGGGCACAGAGACAGTATCCAAATCAACAAAATCAGAAATGAAAAGGGAGACATGACAACGGAACCTGAGGAAATCCAAAAAATTATCAGATCCTACTATAAAAGCCTATACTCAACAAAACTGGAAAATCTGAATGACATGGACAATTTTCTAGACAGATACCAGGTACCAAAGTTAAATGAGGATCAGATAAATGATCTAAACAGTCCCATAACTCCTAAAGAAATAGAAAGAGTCCCAACCAAAAAAAGCCCAGGACCAGATGGGTCTAGTGCAGAATTCTATAAGACCTTCAAAGAAGACCTAATACCAATACTCTTCAAAGTATTCTGCAAAATAGAAACAGTAGGAACACTACCCAATTTGATCTATGAAGCCACAACTACTCTGATACCTAAACCACAAAGACCCAACAAAGACAGATAACTTCAGACCAATTTCCCTTATGAATATCAATGCAAAAAATACTACTCAGCTATTAAAAACAATCAATTCATGAAGTTCTTAGCCAAGTGGATGGAACTAGAAAATATCATTCTAAGTAAGATAACCCAATCACAAAAGAACACACATGGCATGCACTCACTGATAAGTATTAACCCAGAAGTTTGGAATACCGAAGATACAATTCACAGAGCACATGAAGCTCAAGAAGAAGAAAGATCACAGTGTGGTTACTTCAGTCCTTCTTAGAAGGGGGATCAAAATACCCATGGTAGGAAATACAGAGACAAAGTTTGGGGCAGAAACTGAAGGAAAGGCCATCCAGTGACTGTTCCACCTAGGGATCCATTCCATATACAGTTACCAAACCCAGACACTACTGTAGATGCCAACAAGTGTTTACTGACAGGATCCTGATCTAGCTGTCTCCTGAGAGGCTCTGCCAGTGCCCAACTAATACAGAAGTGGATGCTCACAGCAATCCATTGGACTGAGCACAAAGTCCCCAATGGAGGAGCTGGAGAAAGAACCCAAGGAGCTGAAGGGGTTTGCAGCCCCATAGGAAGAACACTAATATGAACCAACCAGTACCCCCAGAGCTCCCAGAGTCTAAACCACTAACCAAAGAGTACACATAGAGGGACCTATGGCTCCAGCCACATATGTAGCAGAGGATGGCCTTGTGGCACATCAATGAGGGGAGAGGCCCTTAGTCTCGTGAAGGCTTGATGTCCCAGTGTAGGGAAATACCAGGACAGGGAAGCAGGAGTGGGTGGGTTAGTGAGCAGGGAGAGGGTGGATGTGATAAGGGGGGCTTTTGGAGGGGATAAAATTTTTACAAAAGAGAGAAAGGCAAGGCATCTAAACGAGACAGGAAGAAGTTAAACCTTCCGAGTTTGCAGTGACATTATCTTATGGAAACCTCTAAAATTAATTGTTCTCCCTTCTCTTCAAATTATAGAATATAAAATTAATTGATATCAGTAGTGTTTGAAGAGTAAACTACTCAAAAGAGTTAAACTCGAAGTAGAGAGTAGAGTGGTAGATATTAGAGAGTACGGGAAACGACTGTATGAGGAATGCAGAGGCTAGGAGTAACATGCTCAAGAGATCTATTGTAAGTTATGCTAACTATGGTTAGTAACTATATATCACATCCTTAAAAACACTTATCATGTGTGCGCGTGTGTGTGTATGTGCATGTGTGTGTGTGTGCATGTGCATGCATGTGTGTACGTGTGTGCGTGTGTGTGCATGTGTGTGTATGCGTATGTGTATGTGTGCGTGTGTGTGCGCGCGTGTGTGCACGTGTGTGTGTTTACATGTGTGCACTTGTGTGTGTGCGTGTGTGTATGTGTGTGTGCACGTGTGTGCATGTGCATGCGTGTGTGTGTGCATGTGTGCATGTGTGTGCGTGTGTGCACACGTGTGTGTGTTTACATGTATGCACTTGTGTGTGTGCATGTGTGCGTGTGTGTATGTGTGTGCGTGTGTGTGTGCGTGTATGTATGCATATGTGTATGTGTGTGCACGAGTGTGCATGTGTGCGCGTGCATGTGTGTTTACATGTATGCACTTGTGTGTGTGCGTGTGTGCGTGTTTGCATGTGTGCCCCTGTGCCTGGGGCTTGCATGCCAGGGCACATATGTAGAAGTCAGATGATGGACAACTTGTGGGAGTCAGTTCCTTCTCTTACCCATGTGGGTTCTGGGAATCTGAACTCAGGTTCCTAGACTTGGAAGAAAGCACCTTTAACCACTGACTATCTTGCCAAGCCCCATATATTATATTCTTTAAAAAAATTTAGAGTTGACTTTGTGTTCTCTTCACGAAAAATGATGATGAGTATATGAAGTAGCATTTACGTTACTCAGCCATTCCCCAATTTAGGATTTCAAATTATATTGTACATGACAAGTAAACACAATTTTATTGTTCAAGTATAAATAACTTTTTAAACTTTAAAAATCCTGCATGATGAATTAGTACTTATTTCAATATGTATATATATATATATGAATTATATTTTTATATACATGAAATAGAATTTTTCAGAATAAAAAAAATGAAACCCAAAATGACTTAACATTTTTAGATTCATCAGATAAAGATGAACAAAGATATTAAATTTATTTAATAAAGTGCTCCATTAGATAATTCTAACATTATTATTTAATAATGTTAATTAAAGAAGGAGACAGGTATACAAAGGTGTCTTTTTCCAACTTAAATAGATCCAAAAACTTGGAAAAGCACAGGTCTGTCCAGGTAGCAAGGCCACAGAAGAAAGAGCAAGATGACCAAGAAAGATGGAAAATCTAGACTAGTCCAGGGCTTGACTTCCTCCTCCTCAGGTGAGGTAAGCTGGCTGACTGCCAGCTCCCATGGCCTCACTTAGGGGTAAGACTGCCATCCTGTGATGTCTAAACAGCCCCCACATGGTGTGTACACGACTGTGTCACAGCAGGGGCAGACAACGCTGCAGGGGCAGACGCTGCAGGGGCAGCTGCTTCCTCCACTTGCCTGATAATGATATCATTTAGCTTGTGGGTTCCTTTGGCTGGTTTTTGTTTTATATGCTACAGGAGTTCTCAATTAGCCGTGTTCGTCCACCATCTGCTGGGGAGAATGATGGCGTTTAGGAAATTCAGACACAAGGCATCCTTTCCTTTCAGAACCGAGAACAGAATGGCTTGGCCTGTGGACTGAATCACTGCTTCTCAACCAAGGGGGCAGAGACAAGTAGAGCGGGAGAGCCTGACATTCAACAATTAAAGAAGAGAAGGTGTAATGCTGGGAGCAGAGCTCACTGGAAAAGTGCTCACTATGCAAGCAGGGGGACCTGAGTTTGGGCCCCCAGAATCCACATAGAAAGCCAGGAATACTGGTGTGACCTTGTAATCTCAGGGCTGGGGGGCCTAACACAGGCAGATGTTTGGCACTCACCCGCTAGCCAGCTACGTTAGTTCGTTGAGTGCTTTGGTGATAAAACACTACTCATAGGAGAGTTGGGTTTGGGTTTATGGCTTCCAAGAGCTAAGAGTGCATGGTAGACAGGAGACGTGGAAACAGGAAGAGGAAGCTGAGAGCTCACACCCTCAATCGCATGATGCCTAAAGGAAACTTGGAGCAGCACAAGGCTTTCAACGCTAAAAGCCCATTTCCTGGGAAGTCTTTCCCCCAACACCCTCCACCTTCTCATAACTTCTTCAAGTAGGGCTACCATCCCATCAGGGGGCCAAATGTTCAAATGCCAGAGCCTAGGAGGGGTATTTCTCATTCACACCAACATGTCAGCCAAACCTACTCAGTGACTCCAAAGCCAGCGAAAGACTGAGGAAAACAAGGTAGAGAGTACCCGAGGAGTGACATCTAATGTTGATCTCTGGCTTCTGCACAAACAAGCATCCGATGTACACAGCATGTGGATACACAGCCATGCACATGCTCATGTACACACATAGACAGGCAGGCAGGCAGACAGGCAGGCAGGCAGGCAGGCAGGCAGGCAGGCAGGCAGGCAGGCAGACAGATAGAGTCAGAGTCAGAGAGAAAGCCTCATCTCTAGCTCCCAAGGGCTTCTCTCTTGCGGATCGCTGTCAGCTATACCCCCTAAACATTAGCCTTGCGAGAGCTTGGATCAGGGCACCTCAGGTCTCACAGGAGCCATATTGGGAGCAACAGCCAGGAACCAACAAGTGGCCCAAGCTCCCAGACTCCAAATTCATTAGCACATGTTCCATGTAAGAACCCCTTCTCAATGAAATAAAACTGAGTTAATTCCACTGCTGCGTGTTTAGCCAGGAGAAGAACCAGCAGACATAGAAGCATTTGTGCATCGGTATTCATAGTGTTTTGTTCTGAGCCACTGATAACTGGAAACAAATGTTCCATTGTGTGGTATGCTGATAAACAGTGGTACGTCCATACAATGGACTAGTACTCAGCAGTAAAGAGGGCAAACTCCTGATCCGTCATGACGTGGGGGGGTCGGGGGGCAGGCCGAGGCAGACAAGCAAGAGGCTACTTACTGTGGGACTCTACCCTTGTAAAGTTCCTAAAAATGGAGTCTTCATAGTGATGGTTTTGAGAGGTTGGGAGATAAGAAAGGGTATTGGTTACAGTCATGAGTAGACTTGGGGGCAGATGGAAATGTCCTTTAGCTTGATGGTACTATTGGTTCTGTGAGTATGTACACCTGTCAGAATGTATGAGCCATCATCCTTAAGGCAAGTTAATATTACTGAATATAAATCACACCTATTAGTTTTTAAATCTAACAAGTTTCTAAACTTAAACCCACAGAAATTTTCAGAGCCGTGCAAATGAAAGTTCTGTAGGTTTGATTTTTATGTATCTTTATGCATATCAAAATTTTAAGAAGGAGTGATGGCATCCAAGATTTTCCAAGATCACCCAACAGGGGACTTAATATTTTTCAATTGTGCAGAGCAGTCATTAGAATCCTGAGGAAGCTGGTAGAAAGGGTTGCATTAGAGAATCCCCAATCTGGATACAGCAGTGCCCTCTTCATCAGCATCTTTGCAAACTGAAGCACACTTGAGAAGGGAAATGGGTTGAGCCTCCCCATCTTCCTGGGGAACTTCCTACAGATCAAGGCCCAGGTGTGTACATGAGTGTGGGGGCTGGGAGAGCAAGCTGGAGTTGGAAACCTAGCCAACCTCCTGTGTGCTCTGATCATTTATCTATCCATCCAACTAACAGTCATTCAGCCTGCTGGGCACTCTACCAAGCATAGGGAAATGACCCTGGTGTGGCCCTGTCCCCTTGAAATCAGCCTTCTCACTCCAGTCAAGAGCCATCCATTAGCTATAATTTTCCTTTTATTACTTCTGCCAGGCAGGAGAGGGGCCTCATTCCCTATGTGTAGATGTTGCACACTAGTGTCTGCCTGCTCAGAGTGGTCACCAAATATGACCATCAGTTCATCCCAGGCTTGTTCAGTGATCTAGAGAGAGGGCAGAGGGAATCCAGCATTGGGTGGAAGAATTTGGAGGCAGGAAGAGAGGGAGGGGGAGGGAGGGAGGGGAAGGGAAGAGAGGAAGAGAAGGAGGGAGGGAGGGAGGGAAGGAGAGAGAGGGAGAGAAGGAAGGAAGGAAAAAAGAAAGAGAGGAAGGGAAAGAGAGGGGGAAAGGGAGAGGGGAAAAGGAGGAGAGGAATGGAGGGAAGGAGAGAGAGAGAAAGGAAGAGAGGGAGGAGAAGGGGAGGGAGGGAAAGAAGTAGAGAGAGAGATTGATTCTCAGCTAATTTCATCTCAAGTTACATCAAATCCTCCCTACCCCTCCAGGGGCCTGTCTTGTCACTCTGATTCATGGAAAACCCAAGCAAGACAAGAACATTGCACAGACAGCTGCACAGAACACGCATGCTTTGTTAAGTGGATGAAGTCCTGGTCTGGTGGCCCGGCTGGTCATTTTGCTTGTCTTCCTGACATGGCCACCTAGCATATGTCCAGAAACTACCATCTCTAAAGAAACAGAGTCCAGTTCCAGGATAAGTGCTTGGTGTGCCTGATTCCAGAGACTCTGCTCTGAACTGCTGCCATTAGATAACTGCTGTGTTCTTCCCTCCCCTCACTGGGGATGGGGGTTGACCCGGGAGCACAGCAGACTCTAATCACCTCTTTCTGTATTCCACGCACCTCACCTGTCCTGATGCCACTAAGGTCCCTAAGCCTCCGAGGCTTAGAGACAACAAAATACAGGTGATTGAGCAGAATTTATAACATATGCCTGCCTTCTGTTACCAGCTCCCTCAATCTCTCAAAGGATGGGTTCAGAGAGGGCAACTGGATGCCTGGAACGTTCCTGGAAACGTGCCATGTTGTCAAGTGTCTGCTGCCCACTGCCTTCTATACCAGGGTTTGGGTGTGAGATGGACTCTACCCCCCAGCACAGGAACCCAAACAACCATGTTTGCTGTCTAAGGCTCTGTGACTGCCAGCCTTGCATGCAGCGCTGGAGTTCATAGAACTCTCAGAAGCTGGGAACACCAACACTCAAGGAGATAGCAGAAGCTTCCATGTCCCTAGGTGGCAGTGCCTCCTGCAGGGGTGGGATGAATACAGTGATGCCCGGAGGCCAGCAGTGACCTTGGGCTTCTCCCCTGGCTAGTTCTGTGTCTGTGTCGTTGGCAGCAACCAGCCTCCTAGTTTTCCTTGATTCTGTACGTTTTCTGAAGCTGAGTCTAGGGCTCATCTTACAATTCTCCCCCTAACATCTTTGAGAAACTCCCATCATCGTGGGAGTTCTGACCACCATACCATGTGTGCCTTCCTGTTGTCTGTGAAGCATCAGCTGAGGAACATCTGTGCCAAGACCCCTTAGCACATCTTCAAAATTTAAGATTTCCAAACAGCTCCTGTTTATGTGTTCTGTCTATTAAAACTTACCATATTAGGAATTAAAGACAAGACACACACGCACACGCACACACAGGAGGGGAGGAGAGTGGGAAGGGTGACTCATTTAAAAGTGAGGGATTTCTCATTGGCCATGCAAACAAGAGGACCAAGAGTTCAGATCCCAGAGCTCTTGTATAGCTTGATGTGGCAGCAAGTGCTTAATCCCAGCATCCATGTGGTGGAGACTGGGGAATTCCCCAGAAGTCCATGTGCCCATTAGGCTGCTGCACACAGTAGCAAACAAGGTCAGCCTGCCCCAAACAAATTATGAGTGAAGGCAGACAGTAGAAGTTGTCCTCTGACTCCTACATGTGTGCTGAGTCATGCACATGCCAACACCGCCCATACACGTGCATGTCAAGATAAAATAATTATTGCAGTTAGAATGGATGCATCCGACTGCTCACAGCAAGTTAATGGAAACTACGCATTTTATAAAAAAAAAATTACTATTTCAAAATACAAAAATAAGTTAGTGCAATGAATATAACATCATTGGTCTGTTTACATTCACTTTAGCAGTATGAGATTTGCACATTGTCTCTACTACCACATGTTGGTACCACTGTCTGATAAGGAGCCCACATCACTTAGCTTTTGGAGCACTCTGCCACACTGGCACCATGTAGACAAAAAGAGAAGCATTCTGCTGTTGTTACAGAAGAGACCTTTGACCTCACGTACCCCTGAAATGAGCTGGAAGCCCACATGAGTTTTGGGGCCACACTTTGAGAGTCAGGATCACAGGGTTGACTAGCTCATTAAAGATCAGGGTGGAAGCTCATAGAGGGGCAATGCCCATGGCACCCCAATGCTGTAGATGTAGGGGACATCACCATAGCAACCCAGTGTAGTAGAGTGGGGGACACCATGACAAAACTGGCTGCAGAGATCACCCTAATCCCCACAGAGCCTCAAATTCCATGAGGAGAACTACCAAGGTTCTACTATGGCTGCCCTAGCCCACAGCACAGATACCCAGCAAGCACTCAACAGCTGTGTGTTGAAAGAATAAATGAAATGGATATGTAGTATGTATGTATGTATGTATGTATGTATGTATGTATGTATGTTTAAAGAGTCATTAAGCTTCCGGTATGTCAGGGCCAGTGCCCTGAGCAGACCTTGGGCTCAAACTCTGCAGCTAGTCCCACAACACCCAGAGGAAGCTCCACTCCCAGGCACTCTAACAAACCCAGGATCAAAGGATCCCAGAATCACAGGATCACAGAGACAGCTTGACTCTGAGGAGTTCTGACATAACCAGGATCACAGGAAGGACAGGCTCCAGTCAGATTTAGCAAGGGCAGGTAGCACTAGAAATAACCAGATGGCGGGGGTGCAGGGGGCAAGCATAAAAAAATGAACAACACAAACCAAGGTTACTTGGCATCATCGGAACCCAATTCTCCCACCACAGCAAGTCCTGGACATACTAATCACACCGGAAAAGCAAGATTCAGATATAAAATCACTTATCATGATGATGATACAGGACCTTAAGA
>NW_022196904.1:179389745-179394599 GCF_008632895.1 Mastomys coucha | reverse complement strand
TACAAGAAGCCTACAGAACTCCAAATAGACTGGACCAGAAAAGAAATCCCTCCCATCACATAATAATCCAAACACCAAATGCACTGAACAAAGAAAGAATTTTAAAAGCAGTAAGGGAAAAAGATCAAGTAATATATAAAGGCAGGCCTATCAGAATTACACCAGACTTCTCACCAGAGACTATGAATGCCAGAATATCCTAGGCTGATGTCATACAGATCTTAAGAGAACACAAATGCCAGCCCAAGCTACTATACCCAGCAAAACTCTCAATTACTATAGATGGAGAAAACAAGATATTCCATAACAAAACCAAATTTACATAATATCTTTCCACAAATCCAGCCCTACAAAGGGTAATAGATGTTCCAACACAATGAGCAAAACTACACTCTAGAAGGAGCAATAAAGTAATCTTTCAACAAACCCAAACAAACCTAATTCTACCTCTTACAACAGAAACAACAGAAAGTAACAATTACTTTTTCTTAATATCTTAATATGAAAATTAATATTACCAACATATCCTAATCAATTGAAATCCAAAAATATGGGGAATTAGAAATTTGTTGACTGTCATCCAATGGTCTCTTTAATTTGGCAATTGGAGAAATAGGTCCAATATTGTACAATCCATATACAGTTTCTGCTTGTTTGTACATGACAGTATCTTGCTGTGTACAACATAACGGTCTTGAAATCATGCTTCTCCTATCTCAGCCTCTCTATTAGTAGTATTGTTTATTTCATGTTTTTACACTATACTATGGTTTTCAGAATGGCTTACATATTTCAAAAGTATTTATACAGCCAAAAGAAACTTAGACAATTAACTTGGGAGGTGGCTTGTAAGAGGAGTGAGCCTGAATGCTTTGCTTGACATTTGTTAACTCTTGTATCAAGTTTGAAGAAGAGGACTTTATAAGAAGAGGACTTCTTATAAGAGATGAATGCTTTTCCAAATTATCACAGGTTATGAACCAGATTCTTACCCTTACCTAATGTCTGTGCCACCCTCCAAGCAGAACCATTGATCATTGAAACAGTTGGTGAATGACTTTATGGATAGATCATTTTATTACACACACCATTTCTTAAATGAATGTAACTTGTTCTCTGTGGGCTGAGAATAAAGTCACTTACTCAAGTCAATTAGTTTGACCATAGCAGGAAGTCTGTATCCAAAAATATTGCCTACAACTCATTCCTTGGCGCAGAACTGTCAACTCTCAGCTTAGCTACAATGGAGGTAAAATCCTTTGGTGATGTGAGGGTCACTGAAGTACAGCCTTATTACAATGAAATCCAATGTCTAAAATTGTTCTTATTTTGGGCTTGTACCACAGTAAGAGTCAAGATTTTAAGCTCTACTAAATACAAAACAAACAAACAAAAAGACTTTATATATTTATGTTCATTTAAAAAATACTAATAATGATGAATTATTTTAAAATATACAGTTAATGTTTGGAATTATTTAAAATTTATATTGAGAAAAATATATGTATTTTCAGTATTGTTGTAGACAAGTATCTACATAAGACTGTTAAACTGATTGTTGTTTTATATCAAGCAACTTTTATAATACTCATTTCTATTGTTATAATATTTTATAAATTTTAAAGAATATGACAAAAAAGGTATTGTAGGTATTGAAGGGGGGTCTCTGGGAGGAATTGGGGTACAAAAGGGAAACAAGAATGTGATTTAATTCTATTTACTTAAAATATGTTTTTAAATGTTATCAAATTCAGATAAATTGAAATCATGTATCTTTTCTCATCATAATGCAATAAAACTTAAATCAATAAAAAAGTTATTAAAATTATTTCTAAAAAGTAGAAATAAAAAAGAACACAGAGACATTAAAAGAAACACTGTATCCTCAAAACACTCACCAGCTGCAAAGAGCACCCTGACAAGAATCTTGCTGATTTGTGGGACCCAGTATCTCAGAGAGGTCTCCATTTCAGAGGTGCCCTACACTGTTGCACAAATGCTCACAGAATGGCTTATTCTTGAGTGACCACATGTCTCTTTACTTATGTTGTATCCTTAGAAAAGTCTTTCCTGGGATCTCCAGGAGGCAGATTCCCTACCACCGTAACATCTGTAAGGAAGCTGAGAAGCCATCCAGCTACTTCAAGGTGTTTTACGCACAACAGGCTCATTACATCAGGCGGACCCTCACACTGTGTGTGCAGCAAAGTAGGGTTACTCCAGAAGATTCAAGAAAGGGAGCTAGGGTAGGAGGGAGGGAAGTGTGCAAGGCAGAGGATGGGAAGGAGTGAGTTAATCTTAAGTGGATAAAGCATGGCTGTCATACTCATGGGCTCACTGCGGGTATGGTTGGCTCTACAAGGTCAGTCCATATTGCAGCAGGCAGCACTAACTGGACTCCATAGATTAGCAAAAGGATACACACATAAAGATGAAAATGAATAAAAGGGGGAGGGTGAGAGGAAGATGTGTTGAGGGTGTGTCCATGAAGAATGGGAGGGGCAGACTGGGATGGATGTGATCCATGTATTGTCAAAGACTAAAGAAAAGATTTTTAAAAGTTGGTTTTTTTGCAATGAAGGCAATACTAGAAGAGTCTGTGCTACTGTCCTTTTCCCCTCTACCCACACCCATCCACTCCTGTCCAGCGTTAATCACCTGGGAAGACCTGGAACACAACCCAAGTCAGCACTCAGTCCCTGCTTCCATGTGTACTGAGCTTAGGTGCCCTTTTCATCTCGGGACTGTAGGAAACACGCTTGCATCTTAAACCACTTTCTATTCATTGGTTGGGCCACTTTGAGGAAGGCTTTTGTCATTTGCAACTGAAGTGGCTTTTGCAGTGGCTACTCCATCCATGGCAGCTGCTCCTGCAGGTGCCCTGTGCTATCTGCCTCTTCTCTGCCTCTTCTCAGCATTTGCCCAGACAAACCCTGCTGGGAGCCTCAGGGCTCCGATGGAAACGCAGCCAGTCATAACGACTGTGACCTTCTAGCTGACCAGCCCGTTCCCAGCCTGCAGAGTGAGGTCCTTCACACTAGATGGAATCAAAGTGAACCCTGTTACCTCTCTTCCAGAAAATGAAAGCAGTCGAGAGAAGAAGAAAAAAACCCTTTCATTTCTGACATGATCTAAATGCAATTATAGCTCAGTAGATCCATGAGAAAATTGACAAGAGCCAATCCTTTGCACAAGGCATGCTCTGATTTCATGCCATCAAATTATTTTTAAAGGGCATTAATATCACAAGCTGATGACTTTTAGCCCTGAGCAAATGATGCATTTTAATGTCTCTTTACACACAGCTCTGGGCCCAAGTGAAGCTGTCTTCTGCAAAGCTTCAGCAAACATTTACATTTCAAAACTCAACAGAAGGCTTGTTGTTGAGTTTTTCTGCTCCTTCCATTTTTTTCCCATAGATGCCCAGGCAAGACAAATCATATTTCACATGTTAAGCGGTGTGTAGCATTTTGCTTCTAACCCCTGGCATACCTTTAGGAGATAGCTGCACCTGGGTTTCAAGTCTGGAAATCTGAAGATTGATTTTGAAAGGGAGAGAGGAAGGCAGTGGCACCTTCAAACAACAGTCTGTTTGCAACTCACTATGAACTGGCCATGTGTGAGCAGCCTCCTTTCTTCTTTGGCAGACGTGCTGTGTGTGGGTGCAAGTAGGGTTGCACCAAAGAGGAATGGCCACTGGTTATCATTTTCATTTCAAGTCACAGCTGATGTGGGTAAACATTAGGATCAATCAGGGGAAGGACCCCTGCTTCATTATATTAACCTCAAATTAATGGAGATCCAGTAAAAATTGGAGGTCTTGGACGTGCTTTTGAGATGCTATGTGATTTAACTCGTCTTAATGTCAAATCCAGGCTGGACCAATTTTCAAATCTCCCTTAGTTGTAGTAATTTCAACACACAAACTCTGCCGTCAGAAAGGCATATATTCAGATACCAGCTTAGCCATGTCGTTCCAGTAAAATCTCTTGGAGCTTTTCAACCTCTTGCCTGATACAATGAGCTATTATCAAAAGTGAGATGGATAACCCTTATTATTTTGTTGTAATTGCCCCTGGCTCACTGGATCTACATGTTAAGGATTGTTGGTTCTTGATGCCCTTCCTAAACAGAACGACGAGGCTACATACCCTCCACACTTCTCAGGCCTCCTCTCCTCTGAAAACTGGCTGTGCACCCCTAGCATGTCTCACAAGTGCTCCCAAAGAAGCATGGCAACCAAACACGCACGATCAGGATAATCATATAGTGAATATTCCAGAATAGGACTAGAGTCATGGCTCTACAGTCCTATTTAGTCATGTTCCTTGGTGTCCTTGGGGAATTAGCTCCAGGCACCTACCCTTATCCTTTCCCCAAAGAGAATACCAAAATTTTCAATGCTCATGTCGTTCATATGAAATGGTATGCTATCTATATATTTTTTACACATTACCTGACTGCATTCTTCAAATCATCTCTAGATGACTCAGAATACATAACACATTGAAGATACTACAAAAATAATTGCTATGCTATGTTATATAAAGAATGAAGACAGGTTCTCGGTGTTTTCTCTGAATATTTTCATTCTGGAGTTGGCTGAATCCATGAATACAATGACCAGAATACACTGGGCCATATCTCCATAATGGATGAGTTGTGTGGAATTTGAATTATATCTCTCCAAAAAAATTATAGAGCTAGGAACAGGAAATTCTTTTATTGTACAGGATTGGTTTAGCTATCCTGGGTTTTTTTTTTCCCCCATACGAAGTTGAGAATTGCTCTTTGAAGGTGTGTAAAGAATTATGTTGGATTTTTTTCTTTTTTTCTTTTTCTTTCTTTCTTTTT
>NW_022196904.1:179377539-179389495 GCF_008632895.1 Mastomys coucha | reverse complement strand
TTTACGGATTTAAAGGTCTTGTCATATAGGTCTTTCACTTGCTTGGTTAGCAGCTTTATTCATAAAAGGCAGAAACTGGAAACAACCTAGATGTGCTTCAACTGAAGAATGGATGAAGAGAATGTGGTACATCTACACAATGAAATACTATTCAGCTCTTAAAAACAAAGACATCACGAAATTTGCAGGCAAATGGATGGAACTTGAGACTATCAATCTGTGTGAGGTAGTGCAGACTCAGAAGTACATGTATGGTATGTACTCACTTATCATTGGACATTAGCCATAAAGTGCAGAGTAACCATGCTACACTCCACAGACCCAAAGAAACTGGGTGATAAGGAGGGCCTATGGGAGGATGCTAGAATCCCACTCAGAAGGGAAACAAAATAGTCATCAGAGGTGGATGGAGAAGAGAAACTGGGTGGGCGAGGGGGTGAGGAGAGGTGCAGGGATGGTGATCAGGTGTAGGGGGAGAGGGGCCAGGAGAGGGAATGAGAATGGAAATCAGTGAGCATCTCTGGGACCAGCTGGGGATGTGGGATGGAGGAGGCTACAGAGGTGACCCTAGCTGAGATTCCTACCAGGAGGGGATATAAGAGACTGAAGTGACCACCTCCTGTAGCAAGACAGGACTACCACAAAACCTTCAATCCCAAATTTGTCCTGCCTACAAGAGGTGCAGGGATAAAGATGGAACAGAGACTGAGGGAATGGCAAAAATGACTGGCCAAGTTGAGACCCATCCCATGAGAGAGAGCCAACCCCTGACACTATTAATGATATGCTATGCTCGCAGACAGTAACCTAGCATAATTGTCTTTTGAGAGGCTTCACCCAGAAGCCAATGGAAACAGATGCAGAGACCCACAGCAAAATATCAGGTGGGGCTCGGAAAGTCTTGTGGAAGAATTGGGGAGAAGGGTTGATGGAGTTGAAGGAGTCAAGGACACCACAAGAAGACCTACAGAGTCAACTAACCTGGGCCCAGGGGGGCTCACAGAGACTGGGCTTCTAATCAAAGACCATCCAGGGTCTAGACCTACCTCCCCCCCACACACATTTGAAGCAGATGTGCAGCTTGGTCTTCATGTAGAATTGAAGCACCCTAACAATTGGGGTGGGGGCTGTCTCTGACTCTGTTGCCTGCCATTAGATCCCCTTCTCCTAACTGGAGTGCCTGGTTGGGCCTCAGTGAGAAAGGATGTGCTTAGTTCTGCTGGGACTAGATGTCCAAGGGTGGGGGTATGGTGGGGGTGATGGTGGGAGAGATTTTCAAGGGCAGGACTGGGAGAAGAGAGAGCGGGGCTGCAATTGGGATGTAATGTAAATAAAAGTTAATTATGGAAAATTACAAATAAAAAAGATATTTTAGAAAGAAAAAAACCGGGAGAGGTCAACCCTCCCCCCCAAAAAAAAACAGAAAAGAAAGAAGGAAAGAAAGAAGAATAGAAAGAAAGGATGAAAGAAAGTTGCTCAAAAGGGAATTGAAGAAAGCTTTGAAAATGGGTTGAAATCTTCCAGATTTCTAAATGACACACTCGAAGGTGAATGTGATTCTTCTTCTTTAAATACAGGCAACTTGGCATGCCTGCTGACTCCTCCCACTCTGACACCACCATTGAGGCTGATGTCCAAGATGTTTAAAGGCCAGAGCCCCATCCTCCCGCCCAGAGGAAATCTGCTTTCAGTTCTGTGCCCACCTCGCCTTCCCCAGTTAACATGATGGAAGGAACTCTGTGGCTAGGGCTTGGCAGGTGCTCACACTGATACCCAGACTGAAAGCAGTCTTGTTACTGAGCTAGGTGCAAGCTACCAGGCTAACACAATCTGTTCCCCCTAATGTTCGCTCACCCTGACAGTTCGTATCTCCCACAATGTATTCTCCCTAATATTTATCTATCTTGGGTCTTCTATGAGTACACCAAGGGCCACAGCTTGCTGTATAGACATGTTATTTCTCTAAAAAAACAAAAAAAAAACAAAAAAAAACAAAAAAACAAACAAACAAACAAACAAAAAAACCAACCACCTTTTGCTGTTGTCTATATTGTCAGTGTTTGGGCGATGGCAGACATTGGGTTAGGGTTTAAGGTTGGCACTAGGGGATCCACAGGGGGTAGAATGCCTCTCTGCTCCCTCTTCCTTGTCCATCACAAACCCACTGATATGGACGCCATGCTGCCTAAGCCAAGGCAACCTATAAAAGGAGAGAGATAGACCACTCAGCTGTGTACCCAGCATGCCCTACCTTTCTCACTTTTTTTTAAAGATTTATTTTATTTATTTTTGTATGTGTATGAGTACACTGTAGCTGTACAGATGGCCATGAGCCATCATGTGCGTGGCTGCTGGAAATTGAACTCAGGACCTCTGCAGGCCCCGCTCGCTCTGGCATAATATACTGTAGCTGTCTTCAGATGCACCAGAAGGGTGGTTGTGAGCCACCATGTGGTTGCTGAGATCCGAACTCAGGACCTTCGTAAGAGCACTCAGTGCTCTTATCCGCTGAGCCATCTCGCCAGCCCCCTTTCTCACTTCTTTAGAAGCAGCCCCAGGCTCGACTTTCTCCTCTGGAACTCCTCTCATTCCTCTTCTCCCCCAAATCCAACATAGCACCCACTTTTGGCATGGCTCCCCCTGGAAGCCTTCAGTATAATCAAAGCACAATTTCTAGCTGTGGTTGTTCTAACAGTACCTCAGCAAAGAAAAAACACAAATGAGAAGCCGGAGCCGCCCCAGGAGAGGAGGCGAGAAGGGTAGAGTGTAATGTCCGATGCTGGAGTCAGGCCAGTGCCACCAACCTGCACGATTAAACTAGCTTATTGCTCTAGGACATTCAAAGCCCATGTCTACCAGGGGCTTTGATTACATCTCTCACCCTGAACTTGAGCCTTGGGCCAGCAGGACCAAGGACATCCACCAAGGACAGAGAATCAGATTCCTATGAGATAAGCTCAAGAAAGCCCAAAGTCTACCGGCTCCTCACATAGGTCTTGCAGGGAGACTCTTTTTTTTTTTTTTTTTTTTTGATTTTTCAAGACAGGGTTTCTCTGTGTAGCCTTGGCTGTCCTGGAACTCACTCTGTAGACCAGGCTGGCCTCGAACTCAGAAATCCACCTGTCTCTGCCTCCCAAGTGCTGGGATTAAAGGCGTGCGCCACCACCGCCCAGCTAGGGAGACTCTTTAATGACCCACAAATCTTGCCTTTCCCAGAATCCCTGGCCCCTGATTTTCTTTACAGAATTCTATCTGAAGTAGAGCAAGTCCACTGCCGTGGAATTCTGAAGGTCCTCTGCAAATACAAGACACAGAAGCGACTCCTGTCTTCCCCCTTCTCAGGCCTCCGACGTTTGTGTCCTGTAATTCTGAAGGTACAACGCTCTTGGTGTCTACCTCCGTTCCAAGACCAGCTCCATCCTTGGACTTCAAGTTCACCAGAGACATGTGACCGTCATGTTTTACAACTGCCTCATTGGCTGTCCAAAATGAATCAGGCTCAGACCCTGACTTCTTGTCCTCATACTTGATTATTTTAGAAGCAGACACAAAAGGCTCATAGCTAACCCTGTGAGGAGAAAGGACCAAGGAGTCATTCCCCGGACTCTTCTTCTCTGAGCCCCTTATCTAGGAAGCTAGTCCACAAACCAACACCTACCTGTGACCTCTGTCTGGCAGCCTCGTTCTGCATACCTGGGCCTCTCCTCTCAGCAGAACTCCTGAGCCTATTCCTGTTAGTGCATATCGTACACAGTGAGTATCTAACCCCTGTGACTTGTGACCCAACCAGGTTAGTACTACATTTGGTCATTCTTATCCACTCATTTCCAGAGACTTCTGGTCATGAGACATGGCATACACTCTTAAAACCCCAAAGCCCAGACCAGTTTCTTCTGGTTGGTGAAAATCTTGAGTTTCTTTCATCTTTATGAGTATCAATTATTATATCACCAGAAGTGAATGGGCCAGGGCTGGAGGTGGTGAGTGGTGGGCATGCACAGGGCACCCATGTATTGACTCTCAGCTGTCCTGGAAGGTAGTCTAAGACAACCTACTAGACGTATAGTCACACAAACGCAAGTGTTCACATCCAGAGTAGAGTGAGCAAGGTACAAGCGGTTCCACGATGCAGAGCTTCATCTCCTTAGCTCCCTTCCAGGACAGCTGAGAGTCAGCACATGGGTGCCCTGTGCATGCCCACCACTCACCACCTCCAGCCCTGGCCCATTCACTCGCTGCATTATTTTACTCCCCTGCCAAATATTATTGGAGAAGGGAGTGTAGCCAGTACTGTAATCTCTCAAGAACATGTCCTGATGTCCTCCCAGGAGGACAGGCGAAGCTAAAGGTAGCATAGAGGTAGAAGATAGTTCAACCCTAAGTCCCATATGCAGAGCCCCATCTTCCATGTTCCTGGAAACCATTGTGAAGCCATTGCTATGGATAATCCATGCTCTCTTTGAGTCTGAGGTCTCTACATTTTGTGTGAAACCTACATATACTGATAGAAATGTATGATTTTTTTTCCACCCCTAGAGAATCTCCTGGGGATTTTTTTGTTTGGTTGGTTGGTTTGGTTTTTGTTTTGTTTTGGTTTTGGCTGGTCATGGTGGTAAATACTTCATCATCATCATCATCATTCTTTAATCTTTGTTCATTATCCTCCTCCTGGTCCACCCACTGATGGTTCCTCATCTCATTCCTCTTCCCCTGTCTCCAAGAGGATGTACCCACCCCTCCATCTCCGCCCCACCAGACCTCCCCACTCCCTGGGGCCTCAAGTCTCTTGAGGGTTAGGTGTATCTTCTCTCACTGAGGCCAGACCAGGTAGTCCTCTGATGTACATGTGTCAGGGAGCCTCAGGCCAGCTCAAGTATGCTGCCTGGTTGGTGGTTCAGAAAGCCTGAGAGATCTCAGAGGTTCAGTGATCAGCCCAACTTGGGATCCACCTCAAGGGGAGGCTCCAGGGCCTGACACTATTACTGATGCTATGCTGTGCTTACAGCCTGCCCTCTGAGAGGCCCAACAAGCAGCTGAAAGAGTCAGATGCAGATACTTAACACCCAACTAACAGACAGAAGCTGGGGACCCCTGGGGTTGAACTAGGGAACAGCTGGAAAAAGCTGAGGAGAATCCACTGTTTAGTTGGAAAAATGAGTCTTACTTGGTGAAAGCAATTTCTAGCAGGGACACAGGAAGGTAATCCATGAGAGGTCATGGAAGGAACGAGGGCTCGGACACTTGAACTGACCCGTACTAAACAGAAGCCTGAAGGGGGCTGAGTGGGCCCAGCCTTCTGCAATGGAGTTGGGTCAGGGAAGAAACAGAGAGAAAACTTAGAGCTAGGTATCTGGACCACACACACCCAGATAAACCCCAGCTCCTCGACTTTGAAATGATGTCACCCGCTCCTCCTTTCGCCTTACTCCTGCAGTCTGTGATCAGGTATGATAACATCTGAAATAGAGGGCTGACAAAGGTTAAGCACACATCCATCAGTTACCTCCCTTGCTCTGACAAAACAGCTGACAGACAACTTAAGAAAAGGAGGGTTTATTTGGGCTCAGAGTTCAAGGTCGCAGTCTATCACAGCAAGGACAACCTGTAGGCAGGAGCATGGAGCTGCTGGGCTCGAAACATCTTCAACCAGGTACCAAAAGGAGATGAAGGCCGCTGCTAAGCCTGTGCTTCCCATTTTACTTGGCCTGTGACCCCCCAGGCCTACAGTATGGAATAGGTCCACATTAAAGGTCTACCCACCACAGCCTAATCTACAAAACCTCTCACACACCTGAGCTGATATTTGTTTTCAAGGTAAATATACATCTTGCCAAACCAGCAACCAAGATAAATCCTCCCAATAAAGAAATGCCAGATTCATACCTCTGGCCTGGCTGCTCCCTAGAGCACTGGTATAGAGGTTCAGGTGCCCAGTGAGCTTCTCCAGGGAGAGTTCATATTACTGAAATTACACCAAAGCTAGAACAGTGGGAACACTCCCCATCACCACACAGTGCTCCCCACAACTGTTCTCAATAACATCAACACCATCCAGCCAAACCTGGGTCGTTTTCCTTCTCATCTACTGTTAGTCAGCTTGGCTAAACCCATACCTTATACTCATTTCTCTCTTTCTCTCTTTCTCTCCCTCTCTCTCTTTCTCTCTCTCTCTGCTTGTGTGTGTGTTTATGTGTGTCTGTCTTTCTCTGTCTCTCTCTCTGCTTGTGTGTGTCTGTCGTTCTCTGTCTTTCTCTGTGTCTCTGTCTCCCTGTGTCTCTGTGTCTCTCTCTCTCTTTGTGTATGTGTTTGTGTGTGTGTGTCTGTTTTTCTCTGTCGGTCTGTCTCTGTCTCTGTCTCTCTGTCTGTCTCTGTCTGTCTCTGTCTCTCTCTGTCTCTCTCTCTCTCTCTCTCTCTCTCTCTCTCTCTCTCTCTCTCTCTCTCTCTCTCTCTCTCTCTCTGCCACCCCAGGCTCTCTGGGCTCTCTGGATCAATAATGTAAGACGGTGACCCCCATGGCCCCATGGTGTGAGGAAGGAAATGCACACCCTTTCCTTGTGTGATCTTAATCGCACTGATGTCCTTCTGAGCCTCAGCCCATCTTCCAGATTGGATATTTTGTCCCCACTCTGCTGTAACTTGCTGGCATACCTTAGTTTGCTTTTTTCCTTTGCTTCTTAAGAAAAGGGGTCAGCATCTATAGGATGACCAAGCTCCACAAACAAATTTTTAAAGGGGGGTATTTCTTATCTCTAAGGTCTTCCCTCCTCCTAAGTCACATGGTGTCTCCTTTTCATTGTGACTTTCCTTACAAGCCAGAATTAAAAGCCAGAAAACCAGCCCAGGGAAGGAACAGAAACCCTTTGGTGCCCCCTTGTGCTCACGTCTAGCCAGCCAGCAGAGAAAGGCAGTGGAGAAATGAATGCTCGCTTTGAACTCTGGAACCTAGAAGGCAGAGCTCTCAGACTCTGCAAAGGAGAGCCTGAGGTAAGACAGAGAAGTGCTGGGTGCCAATTTAAGGTCAGATATAGACCCACCACCTGCAGAGAAGGATTAAGGACTGATAGAGATACACCCACCACCTGCAGAGAAGGATTTCTCCTTAAAATCCTTACTGTCCAATTTCTCTAAGTCTTGGATTTCCACTGGTTAAAATGGGTTCTTGCCCAACCATCCCACTGAAGTGTGGTGGAATACGGTTAGAGACATAAGGACCTTTTGATGCTTTAGAAAAAAAGAAAGAAACATATATTATACAGGTGTGCTGACGCAGACCTGCTGGGGGCTCAGGAGGGAGGATTGCAGGCTTGAGGCCGGTCAGGGCTACACCGGGAGGCAAAAGAAGAAAGTTAAAAGGTGAGATACAGGAGCTGGGAAGAAGGAGAGAGGGTAAGAGGAAGGGAGAGGGAGAGTGGGAGGGGGGAGAGAGAGAGAAAGAGAGAGAGGAAAGAGAGAAGAGGATGAGGATGAGGAGGAGGAGGAGGAGGAGGAGGAGGAAGGGAGGGAGAGAATAAAGGAGTTAGATCACCATCTTGGTTGTATCTGTATTGTTTCTGCCCTGACTCCTTGTCTATTCATCCAAACTTGTGTAATCACAGAATGAGTCAGGCAAGATGGCAGCAAGGATACATGTTAGATACTGTGTATCTGACAAGGAGGCTCCCATATGTCATTCATCTTCATACAAAAATGTACTGGAGAAAATGTCAACGACAAAAATGCTGCAAGTGGTGAGGCAGAATAGAGGGGGTGTTGGCATCCCCACCCCCACCCCAGGGGAACTCAAAGAGAGATGCTGGGAACTGCATTGCAAAGGGAAAGGAGCTGGGTTGGAAATCAAGTGTCTGTGCTTAGACACTCGAATCCTGATCTCGTCTTTGCATCCCTGAACCTATTACAGCATCCAGCCCTGGGTGGACATCCGTGACTGAATGAGTTAACAGAAGAGCTGGCAGCCTTTACTTTCAGTAAATGTTTGCAATCCTGGCACTTCCCACTCAGATGCAACTTGCTTGCCATCCTTACCCCAGCGTGGGGACCTTGCCCGTGTCCCCTGTGAGTCTTGGCTCTTCTCCGTTATTAGGCAGCGTGTAAAACTGAACATGGACAATTCTATCAGGCAGCTCACAGGCATCACCACAGACCAATTAAGTAAAGACTTCTGTGGCTCAAGCCATGTACTAAGAATCAGTCTTTTTTAAAGGTCCTGGCTCATCTTACACACTCGGGGTGAAGAAGCGGAACTCTGATCTCAGCTGCCCTTTGCCCAGACAGCACGGATTATGTACTACGAACAAAGCCAAGAGAGCTTCAGTGTTGTTGTCTAAGGGCCCTCAGACCCAGCCAAAAAGAATTGGGATGCGGCCGGGCGGTGGTGGCGCACACCTTTAATCCCAGCACTTGGGAGGCAGAGGCAGGTGGATTTCTGAGTTCGAGGCCAGCCTGATCTACAGAGTGAGTTCCAGGACAGCCAGTGCTACACAGAGAAACCCTGTCTCGAAAAACCAAAAAAAAAAAAAAAAAAGAATTGGGATGAGAAGCCCAGAGTATTAGAGTGCCCCATCTGTCCTCACCTTCATGGACACCTGGCTTGTTAGTAGCAGAAAAGGGAATTGGACCCCAAGGAGTTAGATATGCCTTGGCCAGGGTGAGCAATAAAGACATTTAGGAGCAGAGTCTTACCCAATGTGATGTCATTAGCACAGATTTCAAAGTGGCTTTTCCAAGGCAGGCTCACGTAGAGGGGACAGGAGCTGGGAGGAGATACCTACCTTTCAAAATACTGAGTAGAAGCAGGGCTTTTGACTCAAACAGCCAGACATTCAAGAGCCTGCTGCCTTGCATACAGAACCCACTATTCATTTTAAATTATGTTTTCAAAAGCCACTCTTATATTTCATACACAGCACACGAACCTAAATTCAATCTGCCACATTGTAAATTCTTGCTTTTAATTTAAGGCCTCCAGGCTTCAACTAATTTAAGGGACAATCTGGTGATGAAAAGAAGACGATATTCTTAACAAAAACGTCATTAGCATAAGGCAGTGCTTCCCAAATTTCAATACAAATTGAGAGTTCCCGAATCTTACCTACACCTTGGGGTCCTTTAAGCTAGGCATCTGAGCATGGTAAAGAATAGTTTTTCCGCTGATAATGAGTCCTGACTGCGTCCATCTCATCAGGTCTCCACCAAGCCCTTTGTACATTTAACATCTCTGTGTTCTTAACCATTACATGGCTGCCTTTGAAACCTCAGAATAAACTTGAGCTCCATCCTTCACTTTGCTACGTTCAAAGAGTAATCTGACCATGGTCCTGCCAGTTCCGGGACAGAGTAGCACACATCAGGTTCATCAACCAGCTCCAAGCTGAGATCAAAAGTCCCACCCAGCTCAGTGTGCCAGGGGGTTAGCAGAGGTAGACAGAAGCATCTATAGACCAGAGCTTTGTGTCTGATGGCTCTGTGTTTCAAGGCTCATTGCAGACAGGCCTGGCTGACAAGCCTCGGGAACTGGAGATCCTGGCTCAAAATGAAAAAGGATAGATTGGCATCTCTCTTAATAACATCAGTACATGCGAGCAGGTGCTCTGAGCTCCACACTATGGGTGTCCCATAGTGGTCATGGCCGAAGTAAGTTGCAGCCCCTATGCTGACCTATCTCTGGGGTCTGTTGTGAAAACAGATTCAGCATTCAGTTGTGGAAGGGCTTGGGGTTTCTTGTTTGTTTGTTTGGTTAGTTGGTTTGGTTTGTTTTTAATTGATTTAAGTTTTATTGCATTATGAGAAAAGATACATAATTTCAGTTTAATCTGAATTTGTTAGCATTTAAAAACATATTTTAAGTAAATAGAATTACATCACATTCTTCTTTCCCTTTTGTACCCCAACTCCTCCCAGAGATTCCCTTCAATAACTGCAATACCTTTCATGTTTTTATTTTATCATATTCTTTAAAATTTATAAAATATTGAAACAATAAAAATGAGTATTATAAAAGTTGTTTGATATAAAACAATCAATTGAACAGTCTTATGTAGATGCTTGTCTGCAGCAATACTGAAAATACATACGTTTTTCTCAATATAAATTTTAAATAACTCCAAACATATTAGCTGTATATTTTAAAATAATACATCACTACTAATTTTTTAAATGAACATAAATAGATAAAGTCTTTTTGTTTGTTTTGTTTTTAGTAGAGTTTAAAATCTTGGCTCTTACTGTGGTACAAACCCAAAATAAGAACAATTTTTAGACATTGGAGTTCATTGTAATAAGGCCATACTTCAATGACTCTCGTGTCACCAAAGGATTTTACCTCCATAGTAGCTAAGCTAAGAGTTGACAGTTCTGCTGCACCAAGGAGTGAATTGTAGGCATGATTTTTGGATACAGATTTCCTGCTGTGGTCAAAGCTATTTGACTTGAGTGATTGTCTTCATTCTCAGCCCACAGAGAACAGGTTACATTCATTTAAGAAATGGTGTGTGTGTGTTAAGATGGTCTATCCATAAAGTCATTCACCAACTGTTTCAATGAACAATGGTTCTGCTTGGAGAGTGGCACAGACATTAGGTAAGGGTAAGAATCCGGTTCATCCCACATCCACTTTGGCACCTCTGTGGCTATTGATCTTGTTCAGCTCATGTTTAGGCAGTTATAACAGTAAGGCTTTATGGGTATAGCTTCTGACATCAGGAAGAGACACAATCTTACAGCAAAGCACCTGATATTCTGGCTCTGACAGTCTCTCTGCCCCCTCTATGGCAATGCTGTTTGAGCCTTAGGTTTGAGAGCTGCTCTGTAGATGTAGCCACTGGGACTGGGATCCACAACTCTGTATTTGATTAGATACATTTTTCTGTAATGGTCTCCATCTGTTGCAAACAGAAGTTTGATGAGGGGTGAGGACTACACTTACCTGCTTGTATAAATATAAATATTTTGAATGTAGTTAGGGATTGTTGATTTCATCAAGTGGTTGTTATAGGTTCTTCTCCAAGATCCCATGATTTCACTAGCCCTGGGAAGTTGACAGGCTTCCAGTACCAAGCACAGTTTCCGTCTTGTTGAGTGGGTCTTAGGTCCAATTAAAGAGCTATTGGTTACTGCCAAGGTGTGCACGCCACTAGTGAACTTAGAGTTATCATGGTGTTGTGGTTTGTAGGGAAGATCGCTGGGTAAGACTGTTGCTTGCCTCCCTCCTTTAGAAACTTGCACATTGCCTTCTGGTAGCATGGAAGCTAGCCTTCTCCCTTAATCAAAGAACTGGCCGGGCAGTGGTGGCGCACACCTTTAATCCCAGCACTTGGGAGGCAGAGGCAGGCAGATTTCTGAGTTCGAGGCCAGCCTGGTCTACAGAGTGAGTTCAAAGTCAGCCCTAAAGATATACATACTAGTAATATTATATGGACTGAGAAGGATATTTTAGGAATATATATGTTTGCACATTAACACAGTTGGAGGAGGGGCTGTAAGTTTGAAAATGTGCATGGGGGAGGGGCATATGAAAGGCTTTGGAGGGAGAAAGTGGGAGGGGAAATGATGTAATTATATTATAACCTCAAAAATAAAAGAAATTAAAAAGTATCCCTTGCAGCATAATGGACACATGTTAAATGTTGCTGAAAAATTCCAAATGAGTAGGTGTGCAACCCTTCACAGAAGAGCTGACCCCAGGAGGCAGGAGACATGCAAGTCCAGACCTGCTCCCAGAAGAATGTTTTGTAGAAACATTTCACTTGTTGTATAGACTTAGTCTGAAACAATTCTAATTCCCTAAAGAGAAAAGAAAACAGAATCTATTCCTGACAGGAGACTTGGGAATTTCTTCAACAAACTCCCATTCTTTGATGCAAAAGAAAATGGAAAAGCAGAGACTTACTGGGGCTTCCATCTCAAAGTCTCCAGCAAATGTGCTTCAGCGGTGTCCTGAGTTCATTTCTATTGCTGTGAG